>NC_132870.1:9117500-9397500 GCF_048164855.1 Canis lupus baileyi | reverse complement strand
CTCACTATACAATCCCATTCATACATCAAAACCAGAATTATTCTCAATTCAGTCTCACCAAATTAAGTTAAAAAGCACAGCTTTAAGCAATAGCTATCTTTCACTAAACTCTTCTTTACCCAGAATGTGTAAGATACTCAACTTAAGAATTGACTTTCATTTAAACATTAGCCCAGGGAATTACAACCTAAGGTTTGAGTCCTACATGAAGTCATTCCTTAAAAGGCTAAACAAACATTTCATTTGTACTGCAAGAAAGCAGATACAGATTAGACCTTTCAAAGATAACCAGCTATTTGGGCCGACAGGCAAAGATCTCCACGTCTTCCCTATGATAACATAGGTCTTTCACAGGGCAACAAATAAACGTACTTGGTTTATTTTGACACAAACACAAATAGAAGTAATAAAGCTTTCTGAATTGGAAACTACTGAACTGTGGAGCTCCATAATGAGAGATTCTTCAGAATTACAGTAACAGAAAAGGGGATGGACTCATGCTGTACCGAAATTGCTAATATGAAATGCCTTCATCTTTGTGAGCATTCAGAAAGTGTCCTCTCACTTAAAAAGCTTTGTGTTCATAGAAACAGAACAAAAATAAGAAAATGTCCCTGATTTCTCCTCTCTGTCAGCTGCTGGTACAAAACAATAACTTCGGGGCTAGAGAAAAGGAGAGGAATGTCCCTCTTGTTTCTATAAACAGCTTGACACTAACAAAATCTCAGATCTTGCTTCTCAATCAATACTCAGCTCCATGGTTAAAAGAGTTGCATCACACCACCATTTTGTCTGGTTAATGATATCAATAAAGGTTATCTCTACACAGAATGAAAAGGTCACTAATCAAATTGCAGTGACCCCATCACATTATTTTTGCTTGGGAATATGTTTCATTGATTGTTTAAGAATCTCTGCATAGATTCTCCTCCCTTCTGACGCACTAAGTATTGCAGAGGAGAATAACAATAAAATCTTGCCTCAGGGATGCCTGGGTGGCTCAGCAGTTTAGCACCTGCCTTCAGCCCAGGGTGTGATCCTGGAGACCTGGGATCGAGTCCCATGTCAGGCTCCCTGCATGGAGCCTGCTTCTCCCTCTACCTGCGTCTCTGCCTCTCTCTCTCTCTGTGTCTCTCATGAATAAATAAAGTCTTAAAAAAAAAAAAATCTTGCCTCAGAAGAGCCCTCATTAGTTAGAAAAGTAGATCTCTTCAGCATCTCTCTTTATGATAACACATCTAAAATAATGTACGAGGAGGCACAGATTAAAGAAAAGCTGGACAAAAAGAAAATTCGGTGTAGAATATTTTTGGTGGTTAAAAAGAAAAGAAAAACTGTCAATAGATTTTTTCAAGAAACCACCAATGTTGTTAGTCAACTCCATGACATTCTGCCTGCCATATGACACTGAGTTCTATACTTTAAAAAACTTTTTTCTGCAAATCTATTTCCTCATGGATCTTAACATTTATTAGGAGAGACAGAAAATAAACACTTAGAAAATAAAGTATGGTATATACTCCGATACAAAAACTATAGGATGTTGACTTACGAATTTTACACACTATGGTAATGTAAATATCGATCCTGTTTATTGTTGCTTTTGCATTTTGTAAAGGCCCTGAGTGTGGAAGGCCTGGTAAGTTTGTGATGGCTTAGATGGTAATTTATTCATGTGTCACAGACTCCTGCCAATTTAGAGTGTCACCCGTTCAGCAGTATTTCAGGAGGGCAAAAGAGAAGTATTTAATACACGCTTTCACTTTAAAATAAAGAAATAAATGAACAAACAAACCAAGACTAAGTGATTTAATAATCCGGCTCCTCCTTCTGTCCCTTGAAGATGCTGGCCTCCTCTCTCTTCTTCCTGGATGATGGGTAGTTAGATATTGACCTCTCATCCCGGCCTCCTCCTTAGCTCCTCTCCTCCTCTCCCTGTTTGTGGGTGTACCCTGCCTAAGGGGCTCAGTTATCCCTGTGGCTCTTGGATGGATTTAATGGCTTTTCTGTAAGTTGCCAAACCAAAAAGTTTTAGCACCTGGAAAGTACATGAAACAGCTGTTTATGTAAGTGCCTCAGGCACCACAGTTAATCATTCTTGCAAATAATATTACATGGGATATAATTCTGCTTTCCTGCATGCAGTGTTTTTCCTAACATAAGAAAATAATGGCCTGACCCCACGGCAGAATGTCAGTGATTTATCACAAACAAGTACTACGCTGGATACTTATTCAGAGCTATAAGTGCATCAAATCATTCCACTTGGAATATTAGCTTCCTGCAACTATAAAATATCAGAATCTAGCAGTGTAAATATATTCAAAATACTAATAAAATGTCTGCCAGGTTCAAAATTGATACTTCAAAAATATTTTATTTTTTAAAAGATTTTATTTATTAGAGAGAGAAAACGAGACAGAGAGAGCATGAGTGGGGGAAGGGGCAGATAGAGAAGCAGACTCCCCGCTGAGCAGGGAGCTCGAAGTGAGGCTGGACCCCAGGACCTTGACCTGAGCCAAAGGCAGATGCTTAATGAACTGAGCCACTCAGGTGCCCTCAAAATATTGTATTTTAAATATTAGTAGGAAAACCAGTCATCCATGGGAAGATTTATGCTATTAGGTGATTAAATTTTAAACATATACTTTGAAAAAAAAATCCTCCCTACTCCATGTTTTATACCATGTCATCTTGGTTTGCCTTTTTTTTTTTTTAAAGCATTTTGGAATTTCCTGATCTTCACAGTTACAACCAATGATATGAAATCAATCTCTATTTTCGGCACATGGGAATTCTTCACCTAAGTGTAATAGGAATCGCTTCCCTCTCTTTTGGTGGGCCCACTATTGGCAGAGCTGGCTCTAATGGAAGCAGTAGAGCCTAAGTGGTAAAGTGTTGGCTTTGGGGTCAGACAGAACTGGACCCATCCCAGCTCATTTAGTCACGGGTTACATGACCCTTGGCTTTTTTTTTTTTTTTTTTAACCTTTTGGCTCCCCTTACTTTTCTAATTCATAAAATAGACATAATAATCTATCCCACAGATTTGTTTGCAGGAATAGTTCAGATAAAATACATAAAGTACTTAGTATTGTTACCTACAAAAACCATAGCTTTATTAATAATAATATTTGCTAGTATATATCAGGCTTGGTACAGAGAAGGTTGAAAAAAGTGGAAGGCTGGCCAGAGGGCATCGTATTTTCTCTTTCAGATGCTATCCTATCCTTTCCTTCTCCCTCCCATAGAAAGAGAACCATGATTTTCTGGACATGAGACAAATGTTCACAGTCAAATATTAATGCATAAATTTAATTGCATACAATAGTTTTATATAAAAATAGGATCAACTTTCATAATGATATTGATAACTGCTCTATGCTGTCACTTGATATCTGACACTATTTTGAACAAATCATCCTTTCTTAAATAGTATTCTTTATTCATCCATAACCATATGGCATTTCAAATAGGAAACGGAGCTAAACAGAATACTGAAAGATGTGTCCACTGATGGGGTGTATTTATACTCACTAGCAATGCAATTTTACCATGGCCATTGGCCAACTGGCTCAGTTCTTGAAAAGACAATATAAAGGCTCTGAGACATAAACAGGAACTCTGGGGAAGAAACAAAATAGCACTGTTGATCATAATACAGCCGTTACTATGGACTCAGTTTTTCCTCTGCTACAAACACCTTAAATTAATTTGATGGTTCACTAAAAGTTACGCCCCTTCCAAGAAAAAGAGCCAGCATCCTGCAGGTTAAAACCTCTGGAATGCCGAAGTGAAAGAAGCCATCTCTGCTGCCTGCTTTTTTGGGTGTCTTCTGCTTCTGACACTCTCACCTTTATCATTTCTCACAGAGGGAACTCATGCCATCCGTGTGAGGCATATTTTTTGCCTAATCTGAAACTCTACCCGTTTCTCAGACCATATGCATTCTTTGTTTGACCCATGCATCGGGATCACATTGTTTTCTCTTCCTTGAAAAAAAATCCTCTGTCAGTCTACTCAGGTTTCTAAATATAATTTCTATTGGCCCACTTTTAACTCCTTTCTCTCAGTTTTATCTTTCCCCTTCTCATGATTGTAACTTCCAGCTTGGAGGAACAAAAAAAAAAAAAAAGAGAGAGAGAGAGAATTCACTCATATAGACAAGAGGCCAACGGGGGGAAAAAAAAAAAAAAGGCCAATGAAGATGGGCACAATGCTCCCAGGGAGGGATGCAGGTGATTGCTGAGGAGTTTTGGTGCAGATGAGATCAAAGAGAACATTCTCAGCTACTCAGAGGTGTCAGTACACTGTGAGGCTAAAGAGAAATCATCACAAGGCTTGAAGAAATAACTCTAGAACTATCTTGGTGGCGGGGATAAGATTTGGTCTCCTGTTTCTTTAACGTTGCTAAAGCATGGAATAACAAGAGAGAATCAGATTAGCAAGAACTCCAGCTCTCTCTGAGCTGTTTGTGGTCTGAAGCCCTATTTGGGGAGGTAATTTCAGCTTCCACACACACCACCATGGAAGAACGAGAACTCATCCCTCCAAAAGTAATTAGACTAATGTTTCCCTCATTACCATGTCTTCATTTTTTCTGTTGACAGTGCCATGCCCACCGAGATCTCATTACTGTTGTTTTCATTTTTGTTCTAAATTATTGATAAGCTGTAGTAATGCTGATCCATGACTGAAATCAGGGATCAGGCACAGTCAGGGAGCTGAGAAATATTTTTTCAGAGAGCACCTGGAACATAAGATACACATTTGTCAAAACTGGAGAGCAGAAAAGGTACATAAAACATAGTTGGGCTGTTCAATTTGTGAATTACTTGGGGCCAGTCAGATCTCTTCTGAGTACAGTTTGTAAGAATCACTAATGTGATGGGTCTCCAACTCTTCCAAGCTCCGTCCTCCTTGGCTCTGGGGCCCTCTGCTCTTCCTGCATCTCATTCCAAGAGCAATTAGAGTCCAAACAATATCATGTGGCAATGATTTAATTGGCTTCAAATCTTGCTCCAAAGGTAAGTGTCGCAGGCATTTGGTCCTATTCCCTGTTTTTCCTGTTTGGAAGCAGATTACTCAAATAGCAAAAAGAAAATGTCATCTTTGTTGCCATATGGAGAGCTCAATGCTGCAGTTAAAGAAAAACTCAAACAGAAAATCCCAAGTTTCTTAGAAACCTGCATGCAAGGTCTCATTACAATATAAAAGAAAGTTACTTTCTATGAGTGAAACATTTACCAATAAGAAGTATAAAAACAAAATTCATAATTCAGTCATAAAATATTTTCAAAACTTTGATATATAATATGACAGCGATCGCAGGTTTAATTATCTCATTGTGACTGCTGAATTATATTTTATCAGTGTTACTGAATATTAAAAGAATGCAACTCTGAACCACTTAAATTTGACTTGACTTCAATTATCCCAAGGTTTAAGTGTGTTCATTGTTATTTAGGATTAAAATCAGATGTCTCCTCCTAAAAATAATCTTGTTATAAATAATTTAACAAATAAATTGAATTAATCATAGTAACATGTAACTCAGTAAATTCACTTTCTCCTCCTCCCCCAGAAAAAGGAAGAAGAAAAGTTTATTTTCCTTTAGCCGAATGAAGCCCCAGGCCCACAGCTCTCTGTAATGCTTTGGAACTCTCATTTTCCTCTTGTCTTTACCTCTTCATTGTCTTGCTCTCCAAGTCAACTGCTGAGCCTTGACAATGGAATTGGACTGTCTTTGGCCACATCCCAACTGATCCATGATTGTAACACACAGTTTTGGAGACAAAGCTCCTTCCTAATTCCAAGAACTGATGAAGCACATGTTAAAAGTCTCATGTTAATAACCAACTTCTTCCCTCCCTAATATCTGTCTCACTTAGCCCTTCGTCCCACTGTCACTAATACTGGCCCATGGCCCACAGACTCACTTCCTCGGATCTGGGCAATTTCACCTACTTCCTAACATGTCTTTGCCTTCGTCTTTGCCCCAGCCCTGCAGATAGAGAAACTGTCCTCAAGCCCAATTCTGATCATGGCAGATAACTGCCAAACTGATCAGAGAATAAATTTCAAACTTCTTAACATTCTGCGTGGAACATGTTATAAGCTGGGTTCAACCTCTATTGCAATATTACAGCCAGCAGTCCCTCTTTGCTAGCCAAGCAGATATCTACTAGCTATTCTGTTCCTTTTTGCTAGAATGTGATTCCCAGTACTTTGTAAAGATCCTACCTATATTTTGAGAACCTGTTCAAATGCCACTTTCCTCATCAAATCTTCCCTGATTCTTTGATTCTTTTGGCAGAAAGTACGTTTCCCCCTTCTTTACAAAGTTCCCCTAACATTTGGTTATATCTTTTTCCTACAGTCCATATTAAATTCTTCCTCCTGAAATTGTTAGGGTGTAATTATCAATTGACCCTGTGAGACTGTAATGCAAGGTGTCCCCAGATGACACAGAAAACCTGGGATGGGGACTGATACCTCCTCAATAACATCCAGGTTAAAAGTAACATTCTACAACAGTATGTTATATTTATCCTCACTGAACAGCGGATAGAGAAATTTGGGGATTGACGTGCAATCTTTTTCGGTTAATTGTGATCTAAGTTGTGCAGTTCATGCCATCCTGTGGGATACCTTGAGAAGAGTATGGTCATAATAAAAAGGATAATACTAACTTTTATATTCAAGCGTCACTAGCAAAATTATGACAACTTCTGTACCCCAACCCTCTCCTTTCCTCAGAAGGGTCCTGGGGTGGCTTGTGCATCACTTTCCCTGACAGCCCTTAATGTTCTCTTCCTCAGACAGTAGTCTCTGCATTTCAGGCACACTGCGGTACCAATGACTCAAATCATCCTTCCCTTTTGTCTCCTGCTTGTCCTTGCCACCTTCCACAAAGATGTTGCTCCTCATGACATCTCATAAAATCATTCATTCCCCTTGTCAACCTGCTCACTTCCCTTCCTCCCTTGTGCCACATGCTCTGAGATGCTGGGCTCCCCGCTCACAGCATAGAACCGCAAAACGGGATGTTCACAACCTTGTCCCAGTGTCCTCAGGGGACTGTCTTCAAAGACAGTGCGAAAGATATTCCTTTTTGCAAGCACACCACCCAGATGGAGCAGGGGACTTGGGCTCTTTATCCGCTGGTGAGAATACTTCCTCACCTGGCATCCCATGTTTCTGTGTCATCCCAGCTTGTTAGAGAGACCTACTCATTGACTTTTATTTCTCACTGCAGGACTTGGGGCCTCCTCCCTCAACATCCACTCAGTTGTGGCTTGATTCTCAACATGGACACAGAGAGCAGTGCCCGTTAGGGACCCACCCTCTCCTGGGTACACAGCTGTCCCCAGGAGCATCGCTGAGGAACGTCCTGGAGCTGACAGATTTGTTCATTATAATAGCCAAGTTGTATTCCTCTTGTATTCAAGTTTTTGTGAGATAAACACACCCATATGAATAGGTTACTGGTGCCATACTATTTTTTTTTTTTTAACAGAAGTAACTATTCATTCCTTATTTAAAAAATGGTCAGGGGGCAGCCCCGGTGGCTCAGCGGTTTAGCGCTGCCTTCAGTCCAGGGTGTGATCCTGGAGACCAGGGATCGAGTCCCACATCGGGCTCCCTGCATGGAGCCTGCTTCTCCCTCTGCCTGTGTCTCTGCCTCTCTCTCTCTCCCTCTGTGTCTCTCATGAATAAATAAATAAATAATAAAATCTTTAAAAAAAAAAAAAACGTTCAGGCTTTTTTTCAAAGTAGTACAGAAAACAATCTAGCAAATGCCTTAAGAACTGGTTCCACTGACCCCTTGCTGCCCTCTAGTGAGTGTCTGGCATATCCCCCTGGGTTCCAATCCGGCTGAGTGTAAATCTGGAGGAGAGAGGTAGTCCCACCCAGATGTGCTATAATTGATTCATTCCAGGCTCAGAAAGGTCACCTGGCCTCCAGAGAAGAGCTGGATTCCAGGAAGCTTGTGCTACTCTTCTCACAAGACAAATAAATAAGAAAACACACAAAAATAACCTTGGGCATGCTGAAGATTACTCAAGGTCCCAGTAATACTCTGAAATGAATTTATCCCTGCGTCACTGCTATAGACTTAGAGCCAGTACAACTACTGAGGGATTCCTCCCTTCCCAGTTGTAATTCAAACCCCCTGGTCAACAAAATATTTTGGAACCATACTGCAATCCGGTAAACAGGTAGTGAGTTCTGGAGGTCAGCAAAATACAGTCAACTGCAGAAAATAAAATGCCTTGCCACAACAAACAAACAAACCAACAAAAGGTGGCAAAGGGGTTGGCACTATCTGAAGTATGATTTATAAGAAATTTCTCTCCAAAAAGTATGAAGACATTCTGGACACAAAAGTTATTGAAGTCCTTGAAAAGTTTCAAGTCACTAGGACACCTGGGTGGGTCAGTGGTTGAGCACCTGCCTTTGCCCAGGGTGTGATCCTGGAGCCCCAGAATTGAGTTCCCTCCCTGCGGGGAGCCTGCTTCTCCCTCTGCCTATGTCTCTGCCTTTCTCTCTATATGTCTCATGAATAAATAAATAAAATATTTTTAAAAAGTTTCAAGTCACTGAAGAAAGAAAAGATACTAAGAAAAGAGCTTGTTCAGTACCTAGAAATATTTGTACAAGCTCCGCCCCCCTTCATTTTACTGAGAAACTCTGATTCTTATAATTTTTGGAAATGAGGAACTAGGCTCTGTAAGTCCTCTTCCAATGAGTATAAGTGAATACTAGTTACTAATATCCAAAATTCAATAATAAAAAAGTTTTGAGGGATCCCTGGGTGGCGCAGCGGTTTGGCGCCTGCCTTTGACCCAGGGCGCGATCCTGGAGACCCGGGATGGAATCCCACATCGGGCTTCCGGTGCATGGGGCCTGCTTCTCCCTCTGCCTATGTCTCTGCCTCTCTTTCTCTCTCTGTGACTATCATAAATAAATAAAAATTTAAAAAAAAAGTAAAAATCCATTCATAATTTCCTTAAAAAAAAAGTTTTGAAATTTCAACATTGTGAAGTCAGGCATAAAATATGAAAGCTTTAATTTTTAGAAGGTAAATTAGGTGTGGGTCATAATGTCCAATTCCTAAAAATACATCTTTTTCAATTAAACATACCCAGCTTTAAAACTTGCAACTATTTTTCATGGGACTTTTAGTTTAATTAGTTCATTTATTAACTTCCCAAGAAATAATTTCATGGCTATGGATATATTGTATCATCTCTTGGCTCCTGTCAACTCAAACAGCTCTGCATTCCTTAGTGTCTTAGCTTCTGCTTGAAGGAGCTATGAACAATACTCTACTCAGTGTTAACCAGTCATAACTGATACAAAATAATGGAAGCTTCCCAGAGCACTGGGTGTTCCACCCCATAGGTCAGCAGCTAACATAGTGATGACACATGAAGGAATATGTTTACTTTCCCATTAAAGAAGGAAGAAAACATGCTACTCAATCGTTGAGGAATTCATGGTTGTGAAACCAACGTGTTGGTGTTATTATCTCATACGCTGTAACACTCAATACCACACAAGCTTTGGCGTGTCTACGTTAGGATGTCTGACATCATACGCGCTTAGAAATGCATTGCACTGAGATAAGGAATGGCCCTCTCCTGCACAATAAACTCTCACCCACCAAATTTAAAGGCTCTCACACGAGGTAAGCCAGTTAGTTAGCATAAAGTGAGAACTATCTCCATAAGTATGCTGAGATGGCAAAGCAGAAAAAAAAAAAAAAAAGGTTTTATTTCATGAGTCTAAGAAAATGCAAATCAATCTCACAGAAAACCGTAGTGGGAGAGTTGCCTCCCTGTGTTTTTCTGCCCAAATTTATGTCACACATTCCTTCATTCATTCGTTCCCGGCCTGCAGAGTGTTCGTGACCCAAAGACACGGTCTTTGTCCTCAAGAAACACACGGGACTTAAAATAGAGGCAATCCATACCAAGGCCTAACAACCAAATAGCATTTTATAGCTGTACACCTCCTTCTTGGGAGGTAGACAGAACAGGAATGATCACCCCAACTTTACAGACTTGTAAACAGAGGAACAAAAAAATTAAGTGGCTTGCTCAGTGTCACACGATTCACAAATGTTATGAGCCGGGACTAAATTCAGTCCTTCTGTTCTAAATTCAGCACTCTTTCCAGTATTTCTGGCTGCCTTCAGTAATTAACAGATTTAGAGCCTCTTACTAATTGCTCTTCCTTGTTTTTCTAAATTCTCGAGTCAAACCTAGACAGGTTCTTGCTCATGAGAACTGAAAATTCAATGTCTACCCAACTATGAAGTATTGAATTCTTTATTAATTAACAGAATTTAGGATGGGACCTTTATAATTGTATTGATTATATATATATATATATATATATATCTCTCCTTGGAGGACTTTTTCGATCTGAGCCTTTCTAGGAAATATGACGAAAATCTAAATATCACTGAAGTTATTCTGGTAAGGATAATCCATAAGGAAAATCTACTGTTTAAGATCGATGGAAGTTATAATTTAAAATTATAAGTCATAATGTTAATGAGAAACTCTCATTTTCTCATAAAATTAAGTGAAAGATATTGCTTAATAAGAAAGATATTGCTAAATAAGCATATTTCTAGGAAAACTATTGTTTGTTCAGAAGAATGATTGCTGATCTAAAATGAGCCAGAGAAGGGAACATTTCTCTTTTCAAAACCAATTTAAAAGACAAGTATTTGAGGAAGCCAACAGCTAATACATAGAGGGTTATTGTGGGACCCACAGATTGCCCTATTAAAATGTTGGCTTCCAAATATTATTCTGAAATGTATCAATTCAGAGGCTAGGATGACACCCTGACATTAAGAGAAAGCTTTTTTTTTTTTAGTTTTTGAAGCAAAGGCAGGTTTTATTACAATTTGGTATGTGCATGAGGCTTTGAAATGAAAGCCCCATAAAATGACTACTTTACTATCTGAGAACCTTATGTAAGTATATATGTAAGCACCCACCCCACAACTACCTTGTTGAAATCCTGTGGAAAATAGAGACATTCGTAATGGTATCAAGCCTACTATGCCCATGAGCCAGAATAAAAAGAAAAACAGAAGAACAAAATAAAACCCTACAACTATCAGAACATTTTCCTACAATTAGAACAACTCAAATCTGTGTTTTTCATTCACGTTAACAAATATTCCACAAACAGAGTGCTTGGTATATGTTTTATTCTTGAGAAAAAAAAATCTGTGTTCTTCATTTTATTAAGGGCTTTCCAATCATTTGAACAAGAGCTTCAAAAAGACATCTTCTTTCTCCTTACACCAGTGAGAAACAAGTGTAAGAAGATCCCTCATCTGTCCATTCTCCTGTCCTCTTATACCCACTTTTCCCAAATTAAACATCTACAAAATAACTGGAAAATCTCAGTTTTTAATCCTGAGAAGAATTTTTAATCAGTGCTGCCAAAATTTGCACTGTCTTATGCATAGCAATGTAATTTCTCTGCGATCCCAACATTCTGTCAGTGTTTTGTGCAAGTATCTCTCATGGCAGATCGATATTGAGAATTGTAAATCAAACGTAACAATTCTTTTTTTTTTTAAGATCCTATCTATCTATCTATCTATCTATCTATCTATCTATCTATCATCTATTTATTTATGAGAGAGAGAGAGAGAATGCACGAGTGGGGTGAGGGGCAGAGGGAGAAGCAGACTCCCCGCTGAGCAGGGAGCCTGATGTGGGGCTTGATCCTGAGACTCTGGGATCACGATCTGAGCTGAAGTCAGACGCTCAGTCAACTGAGCCACCCAGGCGCCCCAAAGGTAACAATTCTTTAGGGCTTCCTTGTGCTATGTGAGGTCTCAGACATGTTACATACATTTTCTTAACTAACACAGAAGAAACACTAGTTTTAGTGAGAGCTATTAACCCCATTTTACAGAAAAGTGATGCTTAGAGAAATGAAGCACTTTGATACTGAGTGCTAGTGTAAGGTTTTAAACTTGGACCTGGGCATGTGGGTGGCTCAGTGGTTGAGTGTCTGCCTTCAGCTCAGGTCATGATCCCAGGGTTCTGGGATCGAGTCCTGCATCAGCCTCCCGGTGGGGAGCCTGCTTCTCCCTATGCCTATGTCCCTGCCTCTGTGTGTGTGTGTCTCATGAATAAAGAAATAACATTTTAAAAATAAAAATAAAATAAATAAACTTGGGCCTGTGTTCCTCCAATTCCCACAGTGTCCACCATTCCAAAACATGTAAATACAGCGTCTCTCTTTTCTCATCTGTAAAAAAGTGATGGCCTTAATATTTAATACCAACTGATTACCACTGAATGCAAACCCGGTCAGAATCTGGAACAGTATTTGAATTTATTTGAATTTCTTGAGTTAACAAAGACAAGAACCACTGTGGCAGTTCAACATACGGAAATGATGCTATGTCAGAAAAACATGCCTCATGGGGTTGTGGTTGTTTTAGGAAAACATGCCCTGAGAAAAGATTGTGAAACAGGAGAGTCAAGCTTCTTGGTGGGCCAAACAGAGAGTGTTTTGCAAATGGTGGAGAGTAATGTGTGTTAGTCCTCTGTTCCCCAGTAACTGCACACACAGATTGGGCCTGAATGAGAACTTATCCAGACCTGTGCTGCCCGACTTTGAGAGCGCTGTCTATGCCATGGAACACCTACTGGATGACTAAAACAGCTCAGTGCCTATCTCTGGGATGGATGTGGTTTCCAGATGCACGCTGATGCTTGTATGGTTACAGAGAGGAGCTCTCTCTTCCTTGCTATGTCTTTGCAGTATGGACTTACAGATAACTGAAATGAAGGAGGGAGGGAGAGGGGGAAGAAGAGAGAGATGAAGGAAGGAGGGTTTTGATTTATTAATCTAGGAAGAGCCACAGGGATGATTTCATTTATTTTTTAAGGTAGATATTATCTGTATTCATTATTTTAATCAAGTTAGAAAGGTTAAATGTCATCCTAGACCTAACCTGGAGTCCAGGTCTATTTTCTTCTCTCCATTATTCAGCTAACTAATTCCTGCAACTCTAAAGGACTCTGGCTTTGGCACTAGAAAGAATCAAAAGGCAGTCTCCCAGGAACATTCCCAAATGGAAATGTGGGTCTAGTTAATAGGAAACAATGATTTTGTAGTGATAACAATCCATATGGTTTTCTCACATTATCCAGCAGAGCTTAGCATCCAAGATATTTTTCTCTGTTTCAACAGCTGTTAGAAATTAAAAACAAACAAAGTTGGGCTAAGAACCTTACTCTAGAAAGAGGGTGAGCAAGAGCCATTTTGGGACTAGATATCTCTGATGGTGCAAGGTAACGAGTGTCTCTCAATCTCCTGGGTCCCTAACCCTCCTGCTGGAGCACCTTGTCCTGCCTCTAGAACCACAGCTGCTGGATTAAAATTTCTTTGCCCAACTATGAAGACTTCCCAGTCATTCCATATAACAATAGTCTGATTTAGTTTATTAAAAACAAAAAAACAACAAAAAACTAGCACTTGTCATTACTTGATACTTCTACATTAACTGATACTTTTTATTTGTATTTTTTTAACTTTTCTTTTTGTTTTCTCCTACACAAAACAAGTTCTGGAAGAGTTGACACCTTAGCTTGTTTGATACAGTCTCCCTTGAGTCTAGAACAGGGCCAGGCACAGTACATGGAGGGATCGATGGATGGGTGTATGTCTGCGTGCATAAAAATGAGTGGGAATTCTAGCTATTGCTGCCAAGATCACAGACAGGAAGCTCTGACCTTATTTTTCTTTAAAAAGAACACTATATTATGCTATGGTTAAAACTATATTTGTGGGGAACAGCTTTCAAACAACAATAAAAAAGGTGCATAGTTTGACAATCTGACAAGATTATATGAAAGTAGAACAGTCTTGAAAAAATCTTTGGTGTCTGGTGTCTATGACTTCTATAGTAATTAGCAATAATTTTTCAGACACAGTGAGTGAATCAGTTTTTATTTGCAACTTTTTCCTTTGGGCAAAGGATGGATTCCTCTGAGGCTATTAACAATGTTGTATAACAGAGTTGGCACAGGAAATGTTTTCTGAATTCCAAACAACTAGCAGGCAATGTTTGAATGAAAGCTTGGTAAACCAAAGACTGCTCATACAGCAAGAATTAAAGGAATTCCTAAATTTGATGTTTAAAAAATGACATAATGACAACCCGTTAGGTCTATATTGCTGCTATAAGTCACTCACCTGATGACCCTAGCTGGTGAGCTACAATCGAGCGTCTCATCCACTTTGGGCTAGAGTCCCATGCCCAGGAATTTGGATAGGAGCTGAGAAAAAGATATTTGATATCTCTGTGTGACTAGAGGTATAACCACATCTTTAAAGCTGTGGGGACCATATTCTGCTACATCGAAGGAGAGAAAGTCAGCCTGATATGAGAGAGAGGAATGATCTAGATGTGAGAACAGGACCAGAGAAAACTACTGCCTGGAAACTTTCAAGTTAAGTGTTTTTATTTATCCTGAGACTTAGTAGTAATTTTTCCCTTGAGTTCTTTAAAATAACCACTGAATTTTTATAATATTACCCTCCCTTTTATTTCAAGTAATATGAGTTGCATTCTGCTACTTTATAATTAATACCCTAATAGAGGCAGAAGTTGAACCCCCAGTCTCCCCATGGCCTACATATGCTCATAAACAAACTTATACAAATACTTAACTCTGAAAATAGTAATATAATAACAGTGAATACTATTCAGTTCTTATATAGTTACCATATAATTTCACAACTGAGGCATATGGAGTTTTGGCAACCTTCCCAAGCTCCCACAGTATGTGACAACACTGAGATTTGAACCCATCCTAATTCTGCTCTTATATACCAGGAAACATTGTCTTTCTGCAACCACATTTGCAGAATGTAAATGGTAAACCATATTTCTTTCTCTACAGATTTTGATTTCCATGTATGTCTTTTTGCAAAGCTTTCATATATTATGTCATATGACCACCAGTTTCTTACTGTCTCTCATATGCATTTACAATGAAAAAGATACCAACATTTCAGGGTGCCTAGGTGGCACAGTTGGCTGAGTTGTCTGACTATTTCAGCTCAGGTCATGCTCTCAGGGTTGTGAGTCGAGCCCCAAGTTGCGCTCTGTTCTGGCTGGGAGTCTTGAGATTCTCAGTCTCCCTCTCTCTCTTCCCCTTTCCCCATTCGTGTGCCTTCTCTAAGTAAATAAATAAAACTTTTAAAAGAAAAAAGTACCAACATTTCATTTAAACTCCAAAATGTTTGGCCTTGAAGCTTGTTTTGATCACATATTCTTCCTACTGTTTAGTTTTCATTATCAGGGACAACTGAGTTTAATGCTTCCTCTACTACAAGTAAAAAATTATGACCGTACAGCAGCTTCGCTGTTTTCAGTCATAAACACTTTTCCCAGGCCTTATATATTCCACTGTCCTTCTGGCATATCAGGCTACTTTCTTAATTCCAGCATGGCATCTGTATGTGAAAAGGAGATATGTATTGCTAACTGGACCACAGAATGAAAATGTTTCAAGAAATGCTGATACCATATTCATAGAAACAAGGATCGTGTAAGCTCTTCCAGAGTATCTGACTTCTATAGGCAGACATCACACATAGAGGTAGCAGGTGGCCCAGGTTGCTTACTGCTATGACATACATCAAAGCCAAATGCATTTGACCTCTTTCATCTAAGTTAGGGCTCATTTAAAACCAACTAGTCACTTACACACTTGGAGACAAGTGACTGTCTTTCAGGGGAACTGTAGAGGGCAGTATTGTTGTGTATTTTGTACATATTAGGAAACTATTTCCACACAGCCAAACACAGGCCCAAACAAAGATAAAGCTCTAGCTTAAGACTTTAATCAATTTTTTAATGATACGGGGTTTATAACTCTTATTTTAAAGTCACTCAAAAATTTCACATTAGAAGATCTACTCATTCATCCCCAAATCCTTATCATTCATTCACAGCTTCATTTTTTATCAACTCCCCTGTCTTAACGATTATATTTTTAAAAAATTAAATATTACTCTGTTTCACACTCTGAATATAAATGATAGTTGTTCATTTCGGGTCCATTTTAATGTCATGGTCTAGAGGGTTTTTGTTTTTGTTTCTTTGTTTGTTTTGTGCTTAGTACTTCTTTTTGCTCTACAGAAGTTCAAGTAATATCCCCCCAAGATTACCTTTCAAACAAGATTTTTTAAAAAGCTATGCTAGATATTTTATACTATGGAAATATTTTAATATTTAATATTGATGCTAAGAGAAAAGAGAAGCCAAAAAAATGAAAGAGCTTATATTAAAAAAGAGATTTACTCATGTTGCTCGAGGCATGTCTTTTAAAAGTGGAAAAAACTGTTCTTTATAATGCTGTTCATAATGATTTTAAGTGAAAGAAAGAAGTAGTTATTCTCAAGATATATTGGTACTGACTGGCATTGGGGTCCAAGCAATGATTTGGTCACACACAAATAAGGACTCTGATGTCCAGTCAAACAATCTTAGTGCCAATCCAATCCAAGCATGTTGCTAAGAGACACACAGAGATACAAAATACAGCTCCTGCCCCCATCTGTTTGAATGGTTAGGGTATAAGATAAATGTAAAACAAAAACAAAAAAACAGGGCTCCCTGGGTGGCGCAGCGGTTTAGCGCCTGCCTTTGGCCCAGGGCGCAATCCTGGAGACCCGGGATCAAATCCCACGTCGGGCTCCCGGTGCATGGAGCCTGCTTCTCCCTCTGCCTATGTCTCTGCCTCTCTCTCTCTCTCTCTCTCTCTGTGACTATCATAAATAAATAAAAATTCAAAAAAAAAAACAAAAAAGAAAATTATGCAAAAGAGATATAACAATCCAATACAAGAAATATAGCAAAAAAATAATGTACCCTCTGTGATTCAGTGGTTCAAGGATTAGTTATTGTGAAGTTTACTAGAAGAAGATGTGGCCCAAAGAATGGGTAAGTTTATAGAGAAAAAAAAACCGAGATGTACAACACCACATGGAGAGTCAGCTGTGTACTAAAATGGGAGGACAGCATATCGCAATTTCAGAATGAGTCCTTACATGACCATCCTTGACCAAATAGCATATTTCCAACCTAGAGTCTTCATTCCTGGAAATCAGGTCACCACATCACCTGTGAGTGAATTTTTTATTCTTTAGTTTACCCTCTCTTTCCCTCCTAAGAAAAAAACACAGTGGGATCATCACCTACATTTGCTATTTCTCACTACCACCCCTTCCCCATCCCAAGGAAGTCTGTCAACGTAGGAGAACAAAATCAAACAAAATTACTCTTGATTTTAATTAAGTTAAATCAAAAGTACTCTTTACACGTAATGATGGTCATTTGCTGACATGCCTGTTTTCTTAGTCTCTTGGACTGGTAGTCTTCAAGGGAAGGGACTAGGATATGGAATCTAGTACCCAGCACTAAGCCGAGCCACCAGATAGAGCATTAGCATAACCTGCAGAGCTTGAAAACAGACCATTCCAGCCTCCAATCCATTAGTCCAATTGATGGGGACTCTCCCTTCAGTGGGCTCTTCCAGTGCTTTCTTTTGCACAAAGAACATTTTTCTAGTTACACACCTACTTCGGTACTCTGCAGCGAATCAGATTATAAATATCTTGAGTTTATGCCATTAAATGTTTTATCTATTTTTTTTATATCTTCCATACTGTGTGGTAAATAAGCAAAACATGATAAATACTTGCCGGATTTATAGGATTCTCCTCCTTTCACCTCTCCCAGGCACCAACTTACCCATATATTAACAATGATAGCCTCTTTGAAAATAAAAGCACCTTGCTTTAACCTCACATCTATATTTGACATTGTTAAGAGTTAATAATGGAGGGTATTGAGAATAGATTAAGGACCAGGAGGCTTTTGAAAACGGAGGGCGTATTTAGACTTGTCTGGCTGTGTAATGGAGCCTTCCATATGGCATTCTGTACCACCTGGCTAATTCCCTCTAATGACTCAAATACCTATTAAGAATTCTCTGAAATAAGAGCTTAACGAAGGGCATTTACAGGAATACATTTATTTTTTAGGACTCAAGAACCATTACAAAAAAAGCCAAACTACATAATGGAAAATATCCCTGAACCAATATGAAAGATGATTCAACACAATCATGTCCCTTTTGTTACAAAGTTGTTCTGGAATCCTATCAGTCAGAAATGTCATAGCTACAAGCAACTAACTACATATAGAGGGCTTACTAGAATCTTGGTCAATCTGCTTCTCAGCCTCAGATGATCAGCCTTGAACTGTGCAGTAGTATTTAATAACTGCTAAGGGGATATTCTCATTAAATTTTCACACAAGGTACTAGTTTTTCACTCTCATTTAGGAAATTCTGTTCAGTAATTCGGTGATTTGGGCCTTATATCTTTCTCACACATATAAAGATGTGACAGAGATTAAAAACAGAATTCTAAGAATTCATAGATTCAGGGACCACGGGATTTGAAGTCAAACAAATAACCATTCCAGAAAACACAAGCCAGGCTCTCTCTGCCTCTCTGGGGTTGAAGCTTAATACCAAACATGTTTGAATTGTGGTGTTACCATAAAGTACTCTGGGGTCTTAGAAAATGAAAAGCATTTTTCAAGCGGAAAATGGCTTCTATTTTTTTCTATGAATATTTGGGAAAGGCTGACTTCATATATGATAATGAAAACCAACACAACAGAAACACTAGAAAAAAACACATTTACAAATGTATAGTTTCCTTAAAAAAGATGCTTTTAAAAAAAGCAAATAAATAAGATACTGAGGGTAAGGATGAAAATTAGTCACTGAGCAGTGATTCAGTAACTCTTAGGGCCAGCTATCACTAATAGTAGGATTCAAGAGCTAGAAAAAGCGCAAACATTTAAATAATCAAGCAGTTTTCAGCCTGGTTGTCATATTGCTGTGTTGTGAGCTATGCTGCAACCCAGCGGTAGCTAATGATAAAGTAGTGGCATTTTAAGAAATTTGCTCATTTATAATTAAAGTTGAATTAAGGTTACTTTCACTTGAATTTTGAGGTGCTTCCTCGAATGATAAAGCAAGAGGACGGATGATAGTCATTGCACTCTTGTGCTACCTCATGGACTGGTCAAATGGCCTGTGAGTCTTAGTGGAAAAAGAAGAAACTGAGAGCTGTTACTCCAGTGCAACACTAATGGTTTTCTTCTCCACGTGCTTGGTTTCCTTGACTCTTTCAAATACCTGAGTCCCTCCATCTTCGACTCGATTTCACCTCCAAAGTTCTAGACTTCTCTAGTCTCCTAAATATCTTCTTAATGATGGTGACGTGTTCTACCTTCCATCTAGATTTGTGATTTTTTTCTACCCAAGTAACTATATACAGTCATTTAAAAACATGGTTTTCCTTTTGTTTTCAGTTTCTTCCCAGTGAATCTGAATTTCAGAAACATCTGTGATTACTCAGAGATTCAGATTCTCTCACTTGAACTCAGATCATGGGCCTTGATGACGCACCGAGGCTTCACAAAAGCCACAATTATTCAAGACTTTAGTCTCTTGGTCTCATGTAAACCATGAGGTTTACAACATTTTAAATCATTCCAGTGCCCTGAATAAAATTTCAAATATACTTAGCCAGGAAATATCTACATTCTAACAAGTTTAAACAATATTCTAAAGGTCACAAAAATGATTCTTTGTTGCCCATAAACTATCTGCAAAATGGCACTGAGATATAACAAAAGTTCAGATGTTGTCTTTGTGCCATAAGAAATGCATAAATTACCTCATGATATAAAAAAATAAAAACAATAATAGAAAATAAACATTAGATAACAGTGCATGCTTTAGAGTCATACAAATAGAAAACTGAACCTTGTCACAAAACTCAGTATCCACATCTATAAACTGTAACTAACCAATTGGTATGATTATGAAATTTATGTAACACTTAATTGCCGAGGTTAGACATCACAGTAATTCAATATACATTTCTATCTATACCTACATAGATTTATGTGTACGCACACACACTTTTCATTCTCTTTTTTTCTCCTACACTTACAGTGGCTTGGTAATTCTGGTATTTATTCAAGTCAGAAATTCTGGTTGCCTGTTCCACTAGTGAGCAAAATCAATCTCAAGCTTAGCTAGACAGACAGGCAGAGTTCATCAGTATTCCTTTTCTTTATTTTCTTCCTCCTTATACTCTCCTGGGCCCTCCCTCATTTTCTATCAGTTTCATGTTGCTCAACATGAGGGAGGCACCATCACTGTCTCAGCTCAATGACTGCCTCTCTCTCCTAGGAGAAAGCAGACTTTTGGGTCAGCTGCCAGCTTCCGCCTCAAAAGTCGAGGACAATTGCCCACTCTGTGCCTTGGTGATCACGTCCTGCCAAATGGTGGCAGATGGTGTCTTCCTTGTCTTCCATGGCCAGTCTGCTCCACTTCACTCTACTTTTCCACTCCCTCCCCCACTTCGGCAAACAGAACATAGACTTTTAAACCCAGTCATTTTTTCCATAATCCCCTTCAATGGAAAAGAGCTTTTAAAGGGCAGATTTTTTTTTTATTTGGGTTTGGTCTCTGAATTACATAATCAAACCACGTGGTGTTGTGTCTGCCGCCGTTTTAACATTCAACTACCACATAAAACATGAAGGAAGAGCACCAGGGCCTGAAGAAGAAGTTATCTCCTGGGGACCTTTCTTTTCTGTCCACACTCGTGAAATGGTGCTGTAATTTTGTAAAACTATGCTTTGAAACAAATTCAGCTTCCCTCTCAACGTTTAGTCAGTTTCAATATTATTGCCTTTCCTCCAATCGTAAGGGAGGAAAAAAATAGCCCACATCTGGATAACTGAGGTAGTCCTTTACCACAATGCTGCTAACCACCTACCAGCTCGACATTCCTGCCTGTCTCTGAGACATGCACATGCCTAATTGAACCAAACTGAATCTATCTATCATCTATCATCTATCTATCCATCTACCTATACACACACATATATGTACACACAATAGACAATATATAAATAATAAACAAATATATATATATATTTATTGAACCAAACTGAAAAAAAATATATAAAAGTCATAGTGAAAGAGTAAGGAGTTTAATGACATCCCTTTCAAACCATTTGCATTCAGAAGTATTTCTGAAAATGAAAACAAAATCCTGTGAATTTTCTAAACTCTCCGTTTTCTTTGAGTTATTTAATAAGAAATCATTATGGACCTTTTCAAGATGTCCCCATTTATTTCTAACAAAAACCACTCAAGCACCATCTTCAATATATTTGTGATATTGTTTCCTGTATTCTCTTGTGCCTAGAAGGATACCTATCCATCAGTCTGGTGTTGAAGGGACAACAATCTCCTATCCGAGTCTTGTCTTCTCAGCTTCTTCTGAAAGAATCACAAAGTGGGTTATGTGAAAGGTACCCGGGTTCTGTCATTTGAATACATGGTGACCTTGGGCAAGTGACTTCACCTTGAAGCTTAGTTCCTCTGTGAAATGAAGATATTAGTGGCAACTACCTTACAGCATGTTAATCGAAGATCCAGCATAATGAGCAGAATAAACACTTTCAAAAGTTAGTATTATTCTTTTATTCATAGGGAATCTGTGTTTCTGGGATAGGGTAGGGCTGGTAAGGGGCAATTTTAAGATAGTATTATATTTGAAAATATCTAACAGAAGATAATGGGAGGTGAGGTGGGGACCTGTTGCATAATAAACTAAGCCATGGGTAAAAAATATGCAAAGAATGAGATATTATTTTACCTAAGTGAAAGAAATAAGCACAAAGAAGGGAAAGATGATGAGAAAATACTCCTTCATATTTGATTGTTCGTTGAGTATGAACTATGAGCTGAGCACATAGAATATAATGGTGAATAAAACAGGTGAAAAAAGGGGTGCCTGGGTGATTTAATGGTTGAGTGTCTGCCTTTGGCTCAGGGCATGATCCTGGGGTCCTGGGATTGAGTCTCACATCGGACTCCCTGCAAGGAGCCTGCTTCTCCCTCTGCCTATGTCTCTGCCTCTCTTTTTGTGTCTCTCATAAATAAATAAATAAAATATTTTTTAAAATACAGGTAAAAAAAAAAAAGTTAAACATGTCATTAAATTCAGAACATAAAGTCCCGTGTCAGATATGAACAAGAGGACTAATCAAGAAATCGGATTGGAGATAACTACGTTTAATACGTGGGCTCCTCTGTGGAGAAGGCATTCAAATTGAGATCTGAATTAGAAGATATAGCCAGAAAAAAAAAAAAAAAAAAAAACATGAAGGCAAGGACATAAGGAGGGAGTCTAACATGCACACAAAAAGTCTTACATCTGACAAATCTGGGGGCTTTCATGAACTGTAAGGCAAGCCAGCATGGCTGGAGTGTGGTGAGCAAGGAGCTGCAGGTGGGAAGGGGAACCTGTAGGGCTGTAAGGCTGCACGTGGAGTCTGGATGATGTGTTAAATGTGATAGGAAGCCGTTGAAGCTTCGTATAGCCAGTGCCTTGGTTTAGCTAATTTTAAAATGATCTTTCTGGAATTCTGGAGGAAAATAGAGTCCAGAAATCCAGGAGGGAAATTATATGGCCTAGAACAAAAATGAGAACATGTTTATGGAGAGAAGAGGACAGAGTGGAGATATATTTTGGAAGCATCGTCAGCACCACTGGCTGATGGACTAGACTGTAAGGGAGAGGAAGACAGGGGATTGAAGGATCATTCCCTGAGTTATGGCAAGACCTGAGTTTTCCATTCAATTAAAATGCATATTTGCAACCTGGAGAAGGAAATATTGGAAGAGGTCTGGAGACACTCAGATTATTGAGACCCAGGGTGCAGGAGCAGGGGTAGGCAGGAGGGAAGAAGGGAGGGCAGAGCATAGCAGTTCTGGCCTGAAGCTAAGAAGGGGCAGTGGCCATATGAAGAAAAGCAGTCAACGGAGTAAGCCAGGTGAGGCATAGTCTCTAAATGCTCCTTTTATTTTCAACTTTTTAATAACATCAAAAGGCAATCCATGGTGATCCCAGGCTAGAGCTTGGGCATCTTCCCTGAGGCTAAAGTAGACAGCAGGCAGCAGAAAAGAGAATGACTGAAAATTAAAGAATGAGGCTTTTTAAGAAACATGCATGATCTTGTACTATCTGCAGCTGACTAAACCAGAAGGAGAAAACCTCATAACTTAAAAAAAAAAAGTGCCAAGACAATTGAATATTTGAAAAAGTACTCTTTTCAACATATGGTGCTAGAAGAATGGGATATCCACATTAAAAAAAAAAAAACTCAAAATGAATCATATACCTAAATGTAAGAGCTGAACTATAAAAAAAAACAGAGGAATAAAATTTAATGATCATGGTCTGGGCAAAGTATTCTTAGACATGACACAAAGTCACCAAAGGAAAACTCAGATAAATTGGACTTCATAGAAATTGAAAACTTTTGTGCCTTAAAGATATCATCAAGAAAGTAAAAAATAAAAATAAACAAAAAAAGAAACAAAAAACCCCACATGGAATAGGAGAAAATACTTAGAAGTCATATGTCCAATAAGGAACTTGTATCCAGACCTCATAAAGAACTCTTACAACTCAACAACAAAAACAAATAACTCCATTGAGAAATAGGCAAAAGATTTGAACATTTATTTCTCCAAAGAAGATACATAAATGACCAAAAGTGCATAAAAAATACTCAATATGATTAGCCATTAGGGAAACAAATCAACCACAATGACATACCATTTCATCTCCACTAGGATGACTATAATAAAAAGGTAATAGCATTGGTGAGGATATGGAGAAGTAGAAACCCTTAAATATTGCTGATGGGAAGAAAGCATGCAGTCACTTTGGAAAACTGTTTGGCAGTCCCTCAAAATGTTAAACATATAATTATAATATTACCTAGCAATTCCACTCTTAGGTATATACCCAAAAGAATTGAAAATACATGTCCACACAAAATCTTGTACGTGAATCCCCATAGCAACATTATTCAAAATAGTCAGGAAGAGGGGAAAAAAATACCAAATGCCCACCAACAGAGGAAGAAATACATAAAAAAGTGATATGTTCATAAAATGTAATATTATTCATCCATAAAAAGGAATGAATGTACAATTCATGCTACCACATGGATAAATGTTAAAAAGGGCTAAGTGAAAGACCACATATCACATCACTCCATTTATATGAAATATCCAGAATAAGCATGTCAATATAGACAGTAGATTGACAGTTGTCTAATGCTTGGGGCTTGGAAGAAACGGGAAGTGAATGCTAATAGCCAGGAGATTTCTTTCTTGGGGTAATAAATGTGTTCTGAAATTGATTGTCATGATGGTTGCACAACTTTATGAATATATTAAAACCACTGAATTGTGCACTTCAAATGGATGAAGCATATGGTATGTGAATTATACCTGAATAAAGTTAATTTTATGTTGTTAAAACATAAAATCAATTTGTTCTTACAGAACAGTTAGGAAACCAGATGTTAAATAATGATATGTTTGCCCACACTGAAGCTAATATAACATAATACACTGCCTTTTAAGCAAGTCTTCAATTTTGTCACTTTACACTAATTTGCCCACTGTCAACGTGAATATATATTCAAGAAATATCATCTTCCATACTGAAATCTTCTCAGCAAGAGATGGTTGGCATAACAGTTTGGCACAACATCACGCTGTTGGATAAACACAATATCCTCATATTTCCTTCTTCCATATGGTATTTTAACTGCTTTTGGTCAGTTTCTTGAAATAACATTCCATCAAATTATTTATCAATGCATTTTTAATATTTATGTACAAGGCCTTAACAAATTACTGAAAAAAGGGCAAGGTTTCACCTGTACCTGTGCATCCTGCCTCCACATTGACACAGAAGAGCATCTTGGCAACTTGTGTATGTAGAGAGGATCAGGAAAGGAGGGTACCTAAACTTCTGTCTCCTGGGGACGCAGATGGAACCACTACAGTAATGGCCACTCAACAGGTGTGCCAGGGTGAGGCCCACAGCCTCTACAGTAGATGAGTAAGAGACAAAAACAATAAATAAACCCACTCAAATACTGCTGTGTAGGGTAAGCATTCCATCAAAGTCTAGCACAAACATCAAGCATTAATTTAGCAAGAAAAATTCGGAGATCAAATATGAAAATGATTACCTATGAACACAATTCTTAAAAGGATAGAAAATGTTCATCATTAAAATATAATTATAGTTAACCATAGATATCATGTTCCAGAGACCTAATAAGATCTCATAAATATTTTTACTAGAGGACAGAATTTAAATTTCTCTGATCATTTTCTAATTCTCATCTTAAATTAACTAACTTATTTGGATCTGAACTCTGTGTCATTCACTTACTGGTTTTGTGATCTTGGAAAGTTCCTTAAACTTTGGAACCTAACTTTCTCATGTAAAAAAATATTTAACTCCTGAGAGTGGCAAGAATCAAATCAAATAATTCCTATGAAGGACTTAATATTATAGTTAGCACATAGTAGTACAACAAATATTAATTATTGCTATGATTATTACATTGTCATTACTATACTACCCAATTCCAGTGGACTAGGATAACAGCAGTCTTGCTACTTAATTTCAGACTCACACTGATTTCTTTTTTTTTCTTTTTAAGATTTCATTTATTTATTCATGAAAGACACAGAGAGAGAGAGGCAGAGACACAGGCAGAGGGAGAAGCAGGCTCCATGCAGGGAGCTCGATGTGGGACTCGATCCTGGGACTCTAGGATCACGCCCTGGGCCAAAGGCAGGCGCTAAACCACTGAGTCCCTCAGGGATTCCCTCACCCTGATTTCTTTAAACATCAATTCATATCTAGAACAGAGCACTGGAGACAATAATTGCAAATTACACAAACAAACATGATAGAACATATCTTTTAATGGATTTAAATCTAAAATTTTAGGAATAGATGAAAGCTACCCACCACCCATCCCTTGGTTATAAAAAAACACTCTTAAATAGTCTGGAGCCTGCACGAATGGACAAAATCTGTGAAGCCTCAAAAAGCAAAATATTTTATGTGATCCACATTCTAGACCTCTAAATGTGGAAATAATGTGCTAGTTCTCCTACTGCAGTTCTAATCTCATCTAAAAATACAGACATTCACCTCTTGCTGAGGATTTTTTGTAATTTTTCCCATGTGAGATGGTGTCTATATAACGTATGCGACAGATATTGAGAAATGCCAAAAAGCGACAGCTTCATTGTTATTTTTATAAACTAGAAAATAATAACTTGATTTTGGAACATATTTTGAGTTCAAAAAGCCTTTATGAAAGTGGAGTATATTATTCATATTGTCTTTTTTTAAGATTTTATTTATTTATTCATGAGAGACACAGAGAGAGACAAAGAGAGACACAGGCAGAGGGAGAAGCAGGCTCCATGCAGGGAGCCCGACGTGGGACTCGATCCCGGGTCTCCAGGATCACGCCCTGGGCCGAAGGCGGCGCTAAACTGCTGAGCCACCTGGGCTGTCCATATTATTCATATTGTAAGGAGGCTTATTTATTTTAAATTTTGTTGAGATTCTAAGGGAAAAAAAATTATTCCTTCCTTTGGTTTTGATTTTGCTGTTAAAGATAAAAATCTAATTTTATTAGGTAAATCTTAGGGTCCTATTTAAAAGTAATTTTCGATATTTATTTGGCCAAGGAATCCTAAAGATCCACGTTTTGCTGCAAGGGTATGACTCTAATTGCTAATTGCTTAGCAATAATCAAAGATATACTGTGCTTGCTAGAGATCCAGCCCAACTTGGCAGACAATTTATTCACACAGGGATCATCGTCCTGTGTAACAGAAGCCAAGCTGTTAAGTGTGAGCCATATTCTTTCTTTTTACTGTGAACCTTTTATTCCTACTCTTTCAGTTCGGTTTCTTTATATTGGTGGTGGTTGTCAAGATTCTGTGTTGTTTCATATTTTTAAATAAGTAACCTGAAGGTGAATATGAATTTGCAAATGCCATGGAAGCAAGAGGTGTAAAAGCTCCAAATTCAAGTATTTGAAAAAGAGACCTCCTAATTATTTTGAGGAGCAAGGAGGTGGTAATACTGCACTTTGAAGGTGATAGTGTTTTCAGCCCCTGTTAACACTCTGGAGCCATTGTGCCTGGCTGCTTCCATGTAATTACACCAGTAACCAATAGAGGGAGCATACAACTCATCTGCTGCCTGGAGTTCCTATGCATGAGTAGCCCATCACCAGCTGTTCCATCCATAGCATCATTTATGCCCTTGAGGCTTTGTGTTCCTGACAACCAATGAAGAGGCACTGCGGGTTGCCAGCAAGTGCATGAGGAGGCACTCATTTCAAAGGAAGCAGCGATCAAATCCACTGGGGTTCACAGGTTAACAGCAATGGGCTGAGCCGAGTGGGTGAATTTAATGTTAAGGTCCCAGCTCATACTGACTGAGGAGAGGGTTCGTTTATGGCTCAGATCTGGCCTTTCAGCATTTAGAGAAGGGAGGGAATGCAACGGTGTAGGATAAATCCATTTTTTTTTATTCTAGCACTATAGATCATCCCATTCTTTTTCCACTGAGTCCTGTTACATGATTTAATTTTCACACATCACATCAGCTATGGGAGAAAATGATGGAGAATAATGTTAACTAACACTCATTTTGGATTCTAACATATTAGAAAGAAAGAGATGATCCTGAAAGAGAGCTGGGTTGATGACAGGTTAGACACATTGTGATGGTAGACCAGTGGAACTCATTTATATGGGCCTCCATGTTCACTTAAGTGACATTCGTTTGCAGACATTCACATACATCGTCTCATCTGTTAGTTTCAAGATGTAATGTTCATTTCACTGATGAGGAAATAGATGCCATAGGAATTAGAGAACCTGCCTAAGAGATACAGTATGATCAGGATCCCATCTGCCCACCTGCTAGTTCTGTAAGTGCTGGGCTGCTTTATAAATGGACTTGATTCATGTTTCCACAGTGTTCACTGGAACTCCACTTCCAAGGAATGTTCACTGGGATGACAAACCATAGCTCCTCAAAAATGGAACCTTGGCATATAATATCTACCTCAGAGCTGATTCTTACTAAATGTTTAATAAACCAAATCAATCACTGAGTTTGAATTAGGTTATAGAATAAGTTTAACACTCAGGGCTTCTGATTTTCACCCCCAGTATCTACCCATTTCTAGATCACAGTAACTTCCTATGTCTCTCTCTCTACCTCTTCTTTCTCATGCTTCCTTCTTTACTTCCTCTCACCCTCCCTCCCTCCCTTCCTTCCATCAACAAATATTTATTAAATGACTATGACATGTCAGGCACTTTGCAATGTGCTAGAAGTAAAAGGATGAGCAAAAGCAGAGTTCTAGCTGTCACCGAACTTACATTCTTGTGAGAGAGACAGACATTATTTATAAAAGAAAAATGCCAAGAAATATAGGTCATGGACCTTCAGTAGTCGGTTAAGATATAGGCTGGGAGGGAGAATCAAGTGTAGGTTTCTTTGAAGAGACAACACTTGAGGTACTGAGAGATGAGTAGGAGTTATCTTATGAATCTTGGAATGATGGAAAGGAATCTTTTTTTTTTTTTAAAGAACGACATATATAAAGATTCTATAGCTAAAGTGTGGCACATTTGAAAAACTGAAAGAAAGCAAGTGTGGTTACAGTTCAGAGAGCAAGGGGGAGAAGAAAACACATTGGAACATTGGGTAGTCTATCTGGGGCCAGTAAGCTGTGATACGATTTTTTTAAACAGGAAGTGACTTGACTGAATTTCAATATCAAAAATGTACTCCATATACAGGAACTCTCTGCACTTTCTGCACATTTTCTCCAAAAACCTAAAACTGCTCTAAGAAATAAAGCCTCTTAAAAAATGTGTAGAATAGAGGGAGAGGCAGAATAAAGTCTGAGGACAAGCTAGGAAAATATCAGTTCTCCAAGACAAAGAGAACCAGGGACTGAACCAGGGACTGAACTCAAAGATGCCCAGAGGTTAAGGAGCTGAGGAGGAACAAGCTATGGTGACCAGAAGACGTGAGCAGTGAAGTAAGAAGGAAACCAAGAAAATGTAGTATCCTTGAAGCCCAGTGAAGAAGGTATATCAGGAAAGAGGAAGTGATCAGTGTGTGAAATGGCTTGGCTGGGCAATTATTATGAGGCCTGAAACAATCATTTAGAAAAATTAGAGGCCATTGATGACATAATATAAGGAAAAGTTTGGTGGAGCTAGGGGGGTGGTGCATAAGTGGACTGAGGCAAAGACAAGAATTGGGGAGAGTATAGCATGGAGTATAGAACAGTTTTGTTGCAAAAAGAAGCAAAACATACAAATTAATGGATAATGAAAAGTTTGGTTAGGATGATTTTTTAAATCAGAGAATAATAACATGATTGTGTGGTCATATTTTTCAAAGTTTAGCATGCATAAGATTAATTTGCTTTTGTAAAAAAAATGCCAATTCCAAGGCTACTGCTTTAAGTGTATGGGCATGAAAAATATGGAAGACAAAACTACAAACAAGATGGAAACAGTACAATCAATAGATGATGGCTCTCTAAAAGGTTAGACTGGACGGAATTCTAAGACAGATGAAGGACAGGACTTAGGAAGGAAAAGGACAGTTCCTCTATTATAATATAGGGAAAGAGGACCAAATGCAGAAGTAACTGGTTTTGTATATAATTGATCCGTGAACAATGCGTGTTTCAACTGCATGGGTCCAGTTGTACGTTCTTTTTTTTTTCCATAAATATAGTACTGTAAATTTATTTTCTTTCTGATTTTCTTAGTAATATTTTATTTTCTCTAGTTTACTTTATCATATTCCTTTAACATACAAACTGTGTGTTACTCAAGTGTTTATGTTATTGGTAAGGCAGGTTTGGTCAACAATAGGCTATTAACAGTTAAGTTTGGGGGGAGTCAAAAGTTGTATGTGGATTTTTGGCTGCATGGGAGTCAGTGCCTCAAGCCCCAAGTTATTCAAAGGTCAACTGTATTTGATATCAGGAAATTGGGGGTGATTTCCATAAAATTAAGTTGGCAATAGGTTATCCATGGGAGAGAACAGCTGATCAAAAATAAAATACAAAATAAATAAACTCTTCAAATGATAATTGAAATGTATCAGTTATAACCATATCAGAATGAGTTATTTGTCTTTCAAAGAGCCCATTATGACACATCATAGCCCCTAGATTAGAGTCAAGTAACCCTAAGTACAGATCTATCATTATCTCTGTGATTCCTGTAAGCAAGTGACACATCAGAAATAATGAGTCATGAGAAAGACAATGTGATTGGTGCTGAAAGAATGAACCCTATACCATGTCATGCCCCTGCACTAATTGTTTTCCAGAAGCCTTAATTGCCTGTCTGGGTACTCTTTGCTCCTCAACACCCTGAATGACAAGTTGGTAATTCACTACTGAAGACTTGAACAACTTGATAAGATCTATCAAGCACTCCTTTTGGCTTCCTCCTCCTGACTAGACACATTGCAGTAGTATTTAACACATTAGTACACCACTGTTAGAAAGGGACTTATTCCCAAAGAAAATAAGCCTGACTTAAAAAACAAAAGATAATAGCAACACAGGGGAGCATGTCTAGTCTATTTATTTCATGCAAAATCCTAAAAACAAACCTAGAAGCAAAATTAAGAATTTTAATTTTTTTTTAGAGATTTATTTGGTCATGAAAGACAAAGAGAGAGAGAGACAGAGACAGAGACAGAGGCACAGGCAGAGGGAGAAGCAGGCTCCAAGCAGGGACTCGATCCCAGGTCTCCAGGATCACGCCCTGGGCTGAAGGTGGCGCTAAACCACTGAGCCACCAGGGCTGCCCAAAATTAAGAATTTTAAATTCAAGGATAACTTATAGGAAAGTGTAGTTAGATATAAAATATTTGTTCTTTCTCTGAACAGCCTCCATTTCTATATCACTTGTTCTTAGCTAATACTTTGGTTGCTATATCACTCAGGATTTCCATTATTTATGAAAGGATTAAGTAGAATTCTGGATTGTGGCTTGATGTATAGCAATGTCTGAATTTTTGCTTCTTTCTTTGAGTAATGGGATGGGACTCAAGTAGTCTGTAATAAATATAACAAGAATTTGCCTCACAAAAGGAGAAGCTTCTGGAAGAACAGCAATGTTTTTCTTCTTCTTGTCCCTATTCTATTTTTATTTTTTATTTTTTTATTTATTCATGAGAGACACAGAAAGAGAGAGCAAGAGGCAGAGACACAGGCAGAGGGAGAAGCAGGCTCCATGCCAGGGAGCCAGACGTGGGACTCAATCCTGGGTCTCCAGGATCACGCCCTGGGCTGAAGATGGCACTAAACCACTAAGCCATCTGGGTTGCCCTCTTCTTGACCCTATTATGCACTGAGTTGTATTTCCCCAAAATTCATATGTTGAAGTCCCAAGCCCTAGTACCTCAGAGTCTGACCCTGTTTGGGGATGGGGTCTTATAGAGGCAAATAAATTAAAATGAGATCATGAGAGTAGACCCTAGTTCAAACGGACTACTGTCTTTATAGGAAAGGGAAATTTTAAGACACAGATGGATCCAGAGGAAAGACTCTGAGAAGATACAGGAAGAAGGCAGCCAACTGATGCTTCAGAAGAAACCCACTTCTGCTAACACCTTCATCTTGGATTTCTAGCCTCCATAGCTGTAAGAAAATAAATTTCTGTTGTTTAAGCCACCTAGTCTATGGTACTTTGTTAGACGGTCTCTGAAAACTAATAAGCACTTTTTCCTACCCACTCCTCTTTCTTGTCATAGACACAAAATGTTATTTTAAAAGCATGCTGATCAAGTAGGAGTTCATGGGAAACCTTTTTGTATGGGATCAGGGGATCCTTAAACCAATGCTACTTCGTAACAGTCTAGTGACTGTCCTCTAAAGTTGGTGAGGGCCATTAGACTCATAGCTGGTTGATGCACTTTGAATTAATGTAAAAGTTCAAATTTAGGTTTATTACTCTGATGTTTGAAATATAAGCACTTGATTAGCATTGAGTTCTATATTTTCACAAAATTAGCTGAATGCCTGTGTGAGGATAGCCTGGTATCTGAATGCTGCTAAGCTCCCTAAGAATCAGGACTTCTTTGAATTGGCACTGCAAACGAAACAGCCAAGTGGGTAGGTAGCTCCCCAGGACAGCCTGGATCAGTAGGACACACACATGAATCACACTGCATGTCCCCAGTACATCCCCTCTCTCTATTCCACAAGTACCCCTTTCTGGTCTCAAAACTTCCTTTATGCTTTGCCAATATTTCTTCAGCCTGAAATTCCTAACCCCAGAGTCATCTAATCAAAATCCTGTCATTTCTTTAAATTCTAACTGCAGACTCACCATATATCTAAAGCAAACAGTTTGGTATTTAGCAAAACAGTTAGCAAAGTGCCTGGAATGAACTGGGGTTTTATAATTCCTAGGTGGTTCTTCTGCTAAATTGCCAGTTTTCTTATTTAGGCTGTAGGGATGTCAGCAGGTTAGACCAGTATATTTCTGCAAGATCCAGGATATCTCAGGATTGCCATTTGGGCCCTTCTAGGCCTGATGTAATGGGGCTGTAAAGAAGAACAATTTTTAAGAAAGGCAGCATTTGAATAATGAACCAGGCAAATGAACCTAAAGATGAATAGACAAAGATAACATTTGTTTCAAAGCCAGGAAGTCCAACAGGCTCAAGGGTGCATGACTGGGTTGCAGATGATTCTTGAGATTTCACTTTTTGAAACATTCAGAACTACTTCAGCTCAGTTTTCTGTTAAGAAGAAGGAAGAGAAGGAGAAGAAGGGGGAGGAAGAAGAAGAGGAAGAGGGGAAGAAGAGGAGGGGGAGAAAAGGAAAGGAAAGGAAAAAGAAAAGAGAAAAGAAACAAAAAAAAAAAAAAAGAAGGAAAAGGAAAGTAAAAGAAAAGAATGAAAGAGCCTTCCCTGGTTTGCTGAGAGTTGGCACAGGGCATAGTGATATGCCAGTTTTACCCTCGCTGCAAGCTTAGTTCCCATCCCAAATTATCAGCAGATGTCTGCTGCACACTCATTTTCCTTCTGCTACACTCCTTTTCCTGTGAAGTATGTTTTCTCTTTCTCATTCCCATATCATTTCTAACATATTGGTTGTTCTATTGACTGGCCATGGACTCACTCAGACACTCTTTCCCCAGCTAAGATACAGCTCCAAGAGGCCCTACCACAGGAAAAAAACAACCTGGAGAAACTCTCTTTTCATAGTAACAGGGACTGGCACTTGTTAAGCACTTCACTACTTTCTTAACATGACTGGATTTCAAAGCCCTCTTCAATTATTGGATAAAAAAAGACAGGTAAACATACACAGCCCATGAATGCATAACTAAAACAATGTCACAAAGGAAAAGGAGGGAGGAAAATCACCTTTATGCCAGCTTGTTAATAAACAGCTGCTGCCACCCAAATACTAAAAGACACTATTGGTTTTAGTGTTAATGAAGGATGCAGTGCAAACTACTTTTCTTTTAAAGAGTACAAGTCTGTGAAATTCATGAACTTCTCTGGTCTCCAGTATCCTTCAGTGTAGAGAAAGCTATGATCAAGTTGAATAATTCAGAGCTGCAAGGCTTTTAAAATTTTGATTAATACAGTGCCATCATTCCATAGATAATAAAACTGAAGTCTAGTTTATTCATTAACTCAACAGACCTGCGTTGAGCATATACTATAGGACAACAGCCACTCTGCCAGGCACCAGCGATAGAATTCAAGAGCTTCAAATCTAATGAGGAAGAAAGAGAATACAGACAACATAAGATAAGAAATGTGAGTCCCAAGGAGAGATGAAGAAAATGCAGAGTACATTAACTGTTTAAACCTTTAATCTCATTTATTTGTCCTCTTTATTTTTCTCAACTCCTAGATATTTGGCTTCTATGGGATCTAGAAAATAAACCTATCCATATTCTTGTCCTGAATTGGTATAAGAAAGCTGTAGACTGTGGTGGTTTTGTGGACTCAGATGGATGTGAAACCTGGTTTCAGCATTTATTAGAAATGTGAATATACACTACTGCTTACCAGAAAGGAAATTGGTATCAATCACAAATGTGGTCACGTATTAAATGAGTCATTGTATATAAAGCCTGGCATGTTTCATATAAGGCCAGACACCTATTTCAGTAAACCTTAGCTGTAAATATGATAGCAGTGTTTCTCATTGCTAATGTTAAAGGAAACTTGGTGGGTTAGGGGTAGAGAGATGTTAATAAATGAGTGGTAAGAAAAATAAGCTACCCCTCTGAGAAAACGAGCTCATTAGTTCTCCCAGTAAGCAAAGTAGTGTCATTTTCCTTAAGATATTAAATTTTTAAGATGCTAGCGTACATTGTAAAACTGTGAGTTTAGAAGCCACTTTGAGCTTGTTTGATCTTGCAAGGGATGCCTCCATTTTAGAATACTTATATCTCCCTGCACTTGTACAGACTAAACAAAACATGGTTTGGTTTGGTTTGGTTTGGTTTGTGTGTTTGTTTTCATGCTAAGCACACCCATCTCCTATTATTGATATTCATTTCTTAAAAGTTACATAACAGAGTTCAGCTCTGGGCAGAATCTGGAGTTCTAAATGAGCTAAGACAGGGTTTAAACAGAGAATTTTGGTTTGGTCACTAAAAGTTTTTAGATTCATCATGATTGGGGGAGGGGAAGGTATTATTAAAAGATGACGCTTCTAAATAAAACTGTTGGCAAACCGCTCCTGAATCATGATTTTGAGGCTGTGGGTGATGCTATGGCCTGGGGAGACAGGCTGTCTCAGAGTTCTAATTCTGGCTCTGGTGGCACCAGTGGGGATTAGTGATTTATATTAGTATCTTCAGCTTCTTTTTCATAGGTTTGCTTTTTTTATCTAGCTACAGGATCCATAAGCTATGGCCCATGGGCCAAATCTGGTCTATCTATTTTTTATATGTTTTTAAGTGGTTGGAAAAAAATCAAAAGAAAAGTAATATTTCTTGCTATTTGAGCATTATATAAAATCCAAAATTTTGGTGTTCATTAATAAAGTTTTATTGGAACACAGTCAATACCCATTTGTTTACACTAGAATGGCAGAGTTACGATAGAGATGATCTGGCCTGCAAAACCTAAAATATTTATTCCCTGGTCCTTTCCAGAAAATCTTTGCTGACCTCTGATGTGGCATACAGAATGAATACTAGAATTAAATGGGGATGGATGAACATTCTACCAATTCTGTAAAAGAGCACTCTTCAATAAACACTCTTCACAAGTGTGATCATAAGATCACACTCCAAATCGGTTCACAAATGTGCCAAATGCCTTCTGGTTGACATGGCAGCCACTAGAATTTCAAGGGATTACAAACATTTCAAAATGCCCTTTGTATCATTTTAATAGCCTCTTTCAAATGTATATTTTAAGGCATTTTAAGTAGGAAGGGAATTTTGAAGCAAATTTTTTTAAATAAAAGAATACATAGTAGCAAAAACATGCTGATTTTCAAGGCATTTATTTAATTCATGTTCAGAATTACTTGTGTATATATAATTATGTTTTCATACCATAAACAACTCCTACTCACATTCTCTAAATGATTTCCACACATTAACTAAGAAAAAAAATACAAGCTTCAAGGCTGCCTACAGACTTAGGCAGACAAAAAAAAAGAGATTGTCCTAGTTGCCTTTGGGTAACAAATATAATTGCATGGATTTCGCCTTACTGTACTAACACAAAAGGGGGGGGGAGTTAAGATAAAGAGAGTGGCATAAATTAAATGCCTTAGCAGCATATTTAACTAATGATTAAGAAAATGACCAACTTTTATGCCTGTTTTTTGCTAGAATACTATTAAAATATCTCCACATTTTCACACAAAATAGACATCAAATACTGGTTTACATTTTTAAATGTCATTTAAATGACAGCAAATTAACATAACCAATGACTTTATTCATCCTAAGACGAATTGTAAATATAGACATGGGTGATAAACTATCATTGCAGGGGCCAAATAATTATCTCAAAAATCAAAAACTGGCCAAGCTTTCTTCTTTCTCATAGACACCCAGAGCTATCTCTCAGAACTATCTATTTTCATATGGCCTATTCCATAGTGCAGCTGCACTGACCATCTAAATTGGTTCAAGTTTTGGTAAATTAAAAATTGTACAGTCTCCAGACCCAGGAAATGTTCCGCCTAGAAAGAGTTCTTTTTATAAATGCATGAAATAGGTCTGGAGAGTTACATTATCATAGAACCAGTAGAGAAAACAACTAGACCAGGGGGATAAAAGTAAAAACTGATTAACTGTATACCATGTGATTACAAATAAGAGAAAAAAAATTTTTGTCACATTTATGCATGCATGTATACAGATGGAATAGATAGATGCATAGGAACATAGAGATAAATAGCTAAATATGGAGAAAAAGATAAATTGATAAATAGAAATTAATAAAGTCTCTGGACCCCAAATTTAAGCTATGGATCTTAATCTAGAGTCCACTATTGGGTTTCAGGGAATCTTTGAAATCCCCCAAATTGTTTGCAATTTCGTTAAGTATTTACATTTTTCTGACAAAATGATACAAAATGCCGATTTTGGGTTAAGTCCCCATGCTCCCTAACTTTTCACTTAGCTCATAAAAATGCTGAAATTTACAGAAGTGATACGCAATTGTCAGAGGGTACTGGAGATAATTAGCATAATAACAGCTAATGGCAGGATAGATGACACCTTCTCCTTTTGTGAAGGGCTTAATTTCATTTCCAGGCAGATGAAAATCACTTTGGATTACCCTTCAAAATTCCTCTCTTTTATTTTTTCATTTCCATAGCTGTCTCTTAATCTTTCATCTCCTTTTCTTCTGTGTTTACTCCCTTTCTTTTCCTGGAGGAGGGATGAAGATAAGAAAACCTCCCAGTTCTAGTTATTATTGATTTGGGGCACTGGGACGACATGGAGCTTTGAGAGTCTGGAATATTGGTAACTACCCTTGAAAATCATAATGAATCTTCCCTTGGAGAATACCTGTGCAGGTCAGTGTACTGCTTTCCAACATACGAGTAATATTAAGTGTGCTTGCTGGTGGCTAGATAGTGAGTGATAACTTGGCTAGCATGTGAAGGGAGTCTGTGAAGAAGCTGAGACAGTTTTAGCAAAGTGAGTTCCATAATAAGGAATGCTGAGCTCCAGCATGAAACAGTTTTCCATAGGAAAAAATTACAGATGCACATTCCTTCTGTGATATAGTTATTCGCATATAAGTAAGGCATCTGCAGGCAAGTGAGTTTTTCTCTCCAGTTTTTTACGACAGGATAGCTGTCACCTTAGAACATACGTTCAAAAGAACTGTAAGTGGGCACCTTTATCTAGTCCTATTTTTATGATAGGCTTAAACATAGAAATAATTGCAAATAAATGAGAAAATGTCTATTCTCACTTCAAGTGCCAAACTCTTAATACAAAAATATCTATTTCCCTTAGTAATAATAAAAATCTGCATGCTCATATTTCAGAAATCAGGCTCCAGCCTCTAACACTTCATATTTTTAAGCCAGAATCTATATAACTTCATTTTGATTTTCTGGAACTTTACCTTTGTAAAGATAAGTCAGTCACACACACACACACACACACACACACACACACACACATGCATTCACTGATAGTGTCAGCTATTTGACCGTTGATTGAATTTATTGTGCTTCAGTTTCTTTACCTGGAAATGGAGACAACAGAGCTGGCCTCCTGGAGCTGTGATAATGATCAAATTAAATGATAGATACAAAGAGCCTGGAACATTGCCTGGGATACAGAAAGCTAGATACAAATAAAGCTATAGCTACTCTCATGGATTCCCTACTGCTCTGCCTAGATCCTAGAGGCTGGTATGTTGGCTACTGATGACTCACAGAAGCCTTCATGGAAATTGCTCTCCTTTGCAACAGGGAGCTGCTTCACCGGAGTTTATCTGTCTCCCCTTTCCCCATCACAGCTAGACTAGCTGATGCCAGGAAACCATGTCTGGTTCCTTTTAGAGTAGCTCTGAGGGGGATTCCAGCTCTGGGGCCCCTGCAGCATCAGCTGAGACCTCAATTGCAACTGTGCTGTGGGCCAGCTCCTCCTTATGCCTGATCCTGCTTTCCTTGCTTCTCGCAGATGAAATATCTCCAGAGGGCATTTCCCCCACTACATGGTTTAAAAATCTATCTATCTATCTATCTATCTATCTATCTATCTATCTATCTATCATCTATCTATCCATCCATCTTATGTATCTATCTATCCATCTATCTATCTTCTATCTCCAGTATAATTAACATACAGTGCTATATTAGTTTCAAGTATATGATATGATGATTCAAAAATTTTATGCATGACTCAAGATAAGGTATTTTTAACCTCCTTCCCCTGTTTCACCCATTCCCCCATCCACCTGCACTCTGGCAACCATTTTCTTCTCTGTATTTAAGAGTATGGTTTTTTGTTGTTGTTGTTGTTGTTCATTTGTTTGGCTTCTTTTTTTTGTATATTTTTTTATTGGAGTTTGATTTGCCAACATATAGTATAACACCCAGTGCTCATCCCGTCAAGTGTCTCCCTCAGTGTCCATCACCCAGTCACCCCATCCCTCCGCCCTCCTCCCCTTCCACTAACCTTTGTTTGTTTCCCAGAGTTCGAGTCTCTCACGTTCTGTCTCCCTCTCTGATATTTCCTACTCATTTTCGCTCCTTTCCCCTTTAATCCCTGTCACTACTCTTTATATTCCTCGAATGAATGAAACCGTGTAATGTTTGCCCTTCTCCGATTGACTTACTTCACTCAGCATAATACCCTCCAGTTCTATCCACGTTGAAGCAAATGGTGGGTATTCGTCATTTCTAATGGCTGAATAATATTCTCAAATTCTACATATGAGGGGAATCATATGGTATTTGCATTCCTCTGACAGGCTTGTTTCATTTAACCTTATACCCTCCAGATCCATCCATATTTTTGCAAATGGCAATTTCATTATTTTTTAAAAACAATATAAAATATACATACTATAATATTTTCTTTATCCATTCACCTGTTGATAGATACTTGAGTTGCTTCCACGTCCTGGCTCTTCTAAATAATACTAAATAATGTTGCGATAAATATAGGGATGCATATATCTTTTCGATCCACAATTCACCTTTTAACATCACTATCCATCAGAGAATGTTACTCCAGAATCCAATCAAAGAGCACAGACAAATATAGATAAAAAGTTGTCTTTCCATTACCCTGGAATTGCTGTTAAGATCAAAATCTGAAGAGAAAAACTACTAAAAACTCACCTTCTAAGTTGAAAACCACAATGGAAGTTGTACCTAGCCACTTCCCTTCAGGGCTTACAGAAAATGCATTTCAGAGAAAAAACCCAAACCCCATTTCTCTGCCCCTGACTATGACAAGAGGAAAATTAGGACAGAGAAAGTGCCTCTTGGAGAAAAGTTTTCAAAATAAACCCTATTTTTTTGAAGGGCAGGAAAAGACATTTTCTCAGCCATCAGAACAAGTCAGGAAAGCACAGGAGAGTTGCTGGTAAATTCTGAAGTATGCTAGAACTGTCACTTATACTTTCTCCAAGTTGAAGACTAACATGAATATTTGCAAGTCATTCAATCTGCAGGGCCTGAAGCTCATGCTTCATGGAGAAAAGGGAAAGATGACAGCATTGAAGGAAGCGGTAATAGCGAAAGAGCCTTTGTTATCCCGCCTTAGCAGACCAGGATATATGAGTTTCCTGGTAGCTGGATAAGCATAAAGAAAGCAGCTGGCCTTGGGGCCTTCTGATGGTATCCCATCTAACAGGACCATGACTACATTGGAAAATCCTACTATGTGAAGCAGATTTCCCATTCGAGGGATCCTGAATAATTCACAAATGTACTCTATGAGTGAATCAGCTTTTGGAGAGGGAGGTAATAACCAGTCAGTGTTAAGAGGCTAACCTCAGCAACAGCTTCTATGTAGACACACTTCTATCTTCTTCCATCTTTCTCTTGGTGGCATTATCAGAAAGGAAGGCAGAGAAATGGGACATAAAGAATTTCCCTCCACTTTAGCCACTAGAGCTACAAAGAGCACTTTGCTGCACCAGGGGATGGAGAGATCTTACACAGCAGGAAATAAGAGTTCAATACAACCAAGTTAGGAGTAGCTATCGCCAATAATAAAACCATTTCATATGATTGTGAGTCCTCCATAAACCCAGTAAACATGCACACTTCAATGAGTATTTATCCAGCACCTTGCATTTTACTACACCAGGTGTTAGAGACACCATGATGAAAAGAAAGAGGTAGCTCCTACCTATTATGGAATACACATTTCTTGTCTCCTTTTGCCAGCCTGCAGTCTCTGAATCTCTGTCTTCCCCCTCTGACAGACTATTCTTCAAAGAAAGTTAAGACATCATCATCCATTAATTACTCTGTTTAGTTCTTTTAAGCAGCACAAGGAAAATTTGCCCAGAACACATTTTGAGAAGCAAAGAGACTGACTGCATTTTCTTGAAATAAGTACTATATGTTAAATTCTGCCAACATTCCTTTCTCAACCACATTTCCCCAATGCTTAGCACTTGGCCATAAAAGTTCACTCCAGTCTACAATTTGGCATGCCTGACAGCAAAGTCTTCAAATTTGCCAATTTGGCTAAAATCCCCATTTTGAATAAGAGGTAGAGAAATAGGAAAAAAAAAAAAAAACTGGAGCGAAATGCTATAAATCATGGAATTATTTAGAGACAATCCATTTCATGGGATAATAACAAGTCTGAAAGAAGCTAATCCTAAATTATGGTAGATTTGTTTTCAGATAGATTTTTTACAAAAATTTAAAACCTGCATAGAAATATACAAACAAATCTAAGTAATATACAAAGATCTGAGACTTTCAATTCTACTGAGAAATCTTTTTTTGTATTATTTACGCATAGCTAGTACTTAATTTCAGAGGACATTTCAGACTAAAGCAAAACAGAAATGACAACACAAAAACTCCTATCTACATAGCATATATGGATATATATACACACACATATATATAAAATTATAAAGAATTATATACTATAATATAATATCCTATAATACAAAGAATTATAAAGATATACAGCACCTATACCAACAAACTGTGTGTGTGTATATATATATATATATATATATATATATGCACAAAGTACATATATATATGTACACACTCATACACAAAGGTGTGTGTATATATAAGGTACTAGATTATTTGGCAAAGAGCTTTTGGGAGGCTTTTGTTAGTTTTGTTGAAATCAGTATTGGCAGGTGAGATTAAAGGATTTAATCCTACCCATTGATATACCTTGGGTAGTTGGGTTTGAGGTATTTGTACATAAGGACAAAATCATGTTAGATCTGCAAACATCATTTGTAGGATGAGTTTTCAAATGATTGAGAGAATTCCACAGACAAGGTCTATATAGAATAAGAATGTGTTCTTAGGATCTGCTGCCAGGCAGGACTACAGAAGGTTCTGTACAAGGCACTGACCACATTTCTGCAGTCCTTCCTGTTTACCACACTGTCTGAAAAATGAAAACACTCTTGCAGCTTTCCAGATTCCCTGTGTCAAACTATCACACAACTAGAATAATTAAAAAACATTATCTTATCATTCTCGTTTGCAAAGATGGATCAAGTGTACTTAGTAATCCTAATTTTGCAAAAATTGTCCAGAAATCATGTGATACATATCCCCACATTTTCATACAAGTACAGAAGTATTTGTCTGGAAATTCTATCTTAATGTGAGGTGCACACTAATAAAGACTCGATGACCAAGATTAATGGCACAAACACTGGATTTTCAATGTAGCCAGAGTGTTTTTCCAACTCTCTCTTTAAAGAAGTATTTGGCACAATTCTCTTGCCACTCCTTAAGGTAATTCAGAATTATAAAACCTAATTTGGAAGCTACTATATATTGTATTAATGATTCAGGAGTCATCTTTTCAAAGGAGCTATGGGCATAATATGTTTATTTCCAGAATTACTGCAGCAAACCTAAATTTCCTTGAAGATATTTTTTTTGAAAGGACAACCTTCAGATTTCACATCACACAGTCTTAAACTTCTTAGGCTTTGCTCATCAAAAGCCATTATGTCACATGCCCTGCACATGAAACGCATGCCCTAGAGCAACAATCTTAGAGGGGGAAGTTTGGGGGCTTGCTGGGCTTGAACACACAATTCTTTCTAGAACAATCTTGACAATATCCATCTATGTTATATCAGAACACCTTCACCAAAAGATGAAATCTCAACTCATTTAGCAGAAAGAATGACAGCACAGACCTTTCATATTATTGGAGATAAGGAGTCAAAGCTGTCAGTTTAATACCATGTTCACTGAAAAGCCAATAGGTACTAAGTTGCAAATAAATAGGGAAGGAAATTTCCTCTAGTGATACTTCAAAGACTTTGCAACATCTGGAATTTGGTTCCATACAGGGTATTCCACTAAAAAGTAAGTATAAAAAGATTTTAATAGGGCAAACAAGATTCAGGTTTCTTACAATGTGTTCTCCCTGGGGGAAAACAAATAATACAAGGCATCTGACTAACCTTTCTGCACTTCAGCTGCATTAATTAACATTTAGTCATGGATTCCATCATGAGCCAGATGAACTCAGTGCTACAGCTGTTTCCAGTGAGGGGGGTGGGGGGGAATATGCTTCCACATTTTAGATTCCCAGCATTTATAAATCTGGAAAAACTGTTTTATTGGCTGCCTTTGTGCCAGCATTATTGATATGCTTTACATATTAGTCACCAAATAAATTCACATACATCCTAGACTGTGATTAAATCAGTGTCAGTATCGCATGAACTGGGTTAGCCAGAGCCAACGCTATAAAAGCCACGTTCCTAATCCTTTTCCGTACATCAAGGATTAAGGAAGGGCTAAAAAACAGATCAAAGAAGTAGATCATGGCCTTGAAAAAAATTATTGTTGAGTGAGTCAAATATTTAAGTGGAGATCAGGTACTTTGAGAGAGAAGGATGCAGATGACTAGGAAAAAAAAAAAGGACAGATGTTGAAGAAATTTACCTACAGGATCTCATGGCTTGGCAGAGATGTCCTTCATGCTACAAGCCAAACATGTGGAAGTGGTTGGTTGGGAGCAAAGCTGAGTTACAGAACTGCATAGCTTGGCTAGTCGCTGAAAGAGGATTTTTGTTTTATTTTATTTTTAGAGCAAAGGTTCCTTTAAGATGCAGTCTGTGAAGAACTGTGACAGTGAATCAGCTGGGCAATGCATACCAACTATAGCACCTTGTACAATTTCTTTCTCTTTTTTTTGCCAAATTTCATATCACAAGAGAACTATAAAACTGATTTTGTCTCTAATAGTCCCTTATAAATGCTATGTCATGACTCTGGTCAACTCTGGAATCTCATGAGGACAAATGGATATCCAGTAGTCATACGGCCATGTGTCTTTTATGTGTGTGTGTGTGTTCGATCATTTGTACTGGTGTACAAACCTGGAATAATAACCTTTGTAAATGCTAACCGAACTTGACACTTGCTTTTCCAAATTAATGGTCTTCACCACAACCCAAGAAGAATAAAGGTTGTGTGTCTTCACTTTTACCAACATGGAATGGCATTAAGTTAAACCAGAAAAATATCCTACCTGGAACTACTTCAAAGAGGAATTTTCCTGGGCTCTCTTCATTGCATGGATGTTCAAGGACTTTATTTCCAGGCAGAAAAATAGTACCCTGTGAACACAAATATCCCAAACATCAACATCATCATAAGGCAAATACTGAATATCATCATCATCATCAATGAATATCCGAAGTGTATTTGTCATCCAGGATACAGTAATATGCATCAGACTCATTTATATTCCCAACTAATCAAAAATCATGTAACAGAATCATATTCGTTCAACATTTAATAAGTATTTGTTGAGCACCTGATGTGTATTACATCTTGGGTTCATTTTAAGCACCGATTTATTAAATGCATTCTGTGTGCCAAAATTTTTACTGAGCATTCTACCAACGTCATATTATATAATTGTTAGAATAGTCTAATGAGCTAGGTATTATTTTCCCCCACTTTACAGCTGTTCTCCAGGTTTTCCTTTTTTTCTGTTCAGTCTCCTCTGCTGGCTCTAAGTGTCCTTTAAATATTAAAGCGTTTTAAAGATGTATCTGTGATTCCTTCTCTTCTGAGTCTATGCTCTCTTCCTCCGAGCTTATTCATGCCTATGACTTCAATAACCAACTATAACCCAAATGAATATCAGATTAATATTTCTAACTCAGTATTCTCTGAGCTTTACACCTTTATATCCAAGAACTTATTGAATTTCCATCTGGATATCTCAAAAGCATCTTAAAATAAATTTAGTCAAATTAAAAGTGCCCTTAATTTTGGTCATATTTATGTATTGCCTGGCTTTGTGACTGGCATCTTCTTCCAATCAGTTGCAAAAGCCAAAAATGTAGGAGTCATTACCTCTAGTATATTTCTACTACCTACCACCACTTCCTAACACTTCCTAGTTCAAGTGACTATTATCTGTAATCTGGTATGGTTTTGCTGTGTTTTTCTATTTTTTTTTTAAGATTTTATTCATTTATTTGAGAGAGAGAAAGAGAGAGAGAGAGAGAGAGAGAGCATGCACACACAAGTGGGGGAAAGGCAGAGGGAGATGCAGACTCCCCGTTGAGCAGGGAGTCCATCTAGCACAGGGCTCAATCCCAAGACACCCCCAAGATCATGACCTGAGCTGAATGAAGGAAGACACTTAACTGACTGAGCCACCCAGGTACCCCTGTGGTCTGGTATGTTTCAAATTCACTGAATTCCCTATAATACTCAAAAATCTTTCTTTTTTTTTTTTTAAAGATTTTATTTATTTATTCATGAGAGACACACACACAGAGAGAGAGAGAGAGAGAGAGGCAGAGACATAGGCAGAGGGAGAAGCCTGCTTCATGCTCCCTGCATTCAGGGAGCCCAATCTGGGACTCGATTCCGGAACTCTAGGATCACTACCTGGGCTGAAGGCAGGCACTAAACCGCTGAGCCACCCAGGTGATCCTCAAAATCTTTCAATCCACTTTTTTCCTTAATGTAGTCAAAGTATCTTCAGAAACAGAAATTTCACCTTGCAACTTTGTTGTTTAAAAATCTTCAATGCCTTTCATCTGCCCTAGGATCACCTAGGATCACGTTCTGAATGGTCTACTCCATCCACGTCTATAAGCTCATTTTTCTACTCTTATGCTTTTGATGCTTTCTATGGCTTTCTATAATCAAGCTGATAAATAAATAAATAGCATAAATTCTCTAAGTAGTATCATATTCCCATCTACCATAGGACTACAATCTTTCCTGGATTATTTTATAACCATTGATTGATTGATTAATCCAAAATATACTTGTGTAGCTTCCAGCAAATTTTCCTGCATTGATTTACCATTGTATGCAATTATGTTATTTGTAAAATTATTTTATTAATGTCTATCTCCATCATCAAACTCTAAGAGAGCAAGGATAACGTGTGTTTTGCTCCATTGATTTACCACCAATGTCTAGTGTTTTGCCTGCCATAAGATTAATGGTAAAAATTGTTAAGTGAATAAGTACTGTGAATGCAGTAAAGCCAAAATTCTAAACCACGCATGTCAGATTTAAAAGCCCATGTTATTGTAAACCATATTATATAGTCCAGCTTTGCCAGCTTGAAAGCAATATTTAACTCAAGTGATATTGTACTCAATTTTCATCCTACTTGGTTTGGTACAGAAAATTATGATCATCAATTCTGTCCACTTCTAGGCTTAGAGAGATAAAGCATAATACTCCCTAAGTAAAATCCAAGGAATTATAGGTTAGACACACCCCTCTCCCTCCCTGCTTACAAGATGAAGTGTTGGAGGTACTGCTTTTGTTTTCCTCCTCCAGGAAGTATATTTTCCTATTTCTCATCACATCTAGTGTCTCTGGCCTATGGATCACATTTTGTTTTCTTGTATTTTCCAATCATTTAAAAAAAGTATTAAATATCTGAGAATATTCATCATAATTAAGACCTTTTTAATCTATAGGCTTGACATGGTTTCCATATAAAGTGATAGAATTAGTTGTTTCAATTAAAAGTTTATTTTACTTACTGAAATTATTTTGTGAAGTAATTAAAATTGTTCTAACACTTAGCTGAGTGTTAGAACACAGCATCTAACTTTCTAGACAGTTACAATATTCATTTATGCATGCATGTATGCTTGTATACTTGTATGTGTGCATGTATGGCTCCTGTTTACTTCTATGCCTTCAGGCTCTACTTCAGATCTTAATCTGTACATATATTGTAGAAGTTGAATTCAAGCCACCTTCCTGCATAAACAATTCTCCTGCATGAGCCATTCTCCTTCATGAAATCCCAAACTACTTCACTTGGTTATTAAAAAACAAAGTAGTGCTGCCATTTGTTGTCTTTTTCATACATGTGAAATAGCTACTTCTGGCTGAGATTTTTATTTTAATTTTCAAATTTGACATCTTACAGATTTTATATTTTGACTGTTTTCCAAATAAATTGTGAAGTCAGCATAATAGTTTAAATATCAGTAGACAATGGTTAGGGGAGGTTATGCTATAATTGACAAACATTTGCTGTGGTTTATCCTAGAAGTCATTCAGTGAGTAAAATAAAGCATTTAATTGAAACAGCTATCTTGATCACTTTGTATAGAAACCATATAAAGTCTATCACTGAGAGAAGTCTTGATAGTGAGTTATTTTCAAAGTATTCTGTAATTTTATATTGTTAGAAAATGTAGATAAAATTTAAAAGCCTGTAATTTACCCACCACCATAGATAATTAATATTAGCCCTATACATCCTCCCATATTTGCATATGTTTATATATGTGTCTGCTAACACCTACAGTAATTTTTTAGAAAAGCAATCCAAATGAAGTCTAATTTATTATCTGTTTCAAAACTTAAAAAAATCACATATTGTTATGCCAATTTAGCAATCAACATCATTTTTTAAAAGATTTTATTTATTTGACAAAGAGAAAGAGAGCACACAAGCAGTGGGAGGGCCAGAGGCAGAGGGAGAAGCAGGCTCCAGCTAAGCAGGGAGCCCAACGTGGGGCTCCATCTCAGGCCCCTAGGATCACGCCCTGGAGCCAAAGGCAGAGCTTAACCGACTGGGCCACCCAGGAACCCCATAAAGAACATTTTCATGAATATCCATGAAGCTAAATCTTAGCTCCTCCTTAACCTATTCTGTAGGACAAATCCCTGAGAAACTAGTAGTCAAAAAGTATGCACCATTCATATGGGTTTGGTTACTTCTTCCAGAGCTGCCCTGAATCAACTAAGCAAACAGAGCTAATGAGCAAGTAAAATAAAAGTGCCCATATTACTGAGAGGTAGTTTGTTGAGACACTACCATATGTCAGATATTATTTCTAAAACTACTTCATCAGATGTGAAGCATGCGAAAGAAATAAACTCTTTACTCTCAATGCAAGAATAACATTAACACATGACTATACAAGAAAGGCTTACCTACAAGTATGTAGAAAAGCAAACAGATATAACAAAAGTGTGAGAAGACAGTGTCATTAGGGCAGTCTGACTAGTTAAGAAAAGTGATAAGAAAAACCGGTTTTCAAAGAAAGATTAGATTTTAAGATTTGGTAAGCTTGGGATAATCTTTCAGAATGGAGGAAATAACACATCAGCAAAAGCAAATAATTAGGGCCATGTGCGCAGAGCACGGTAAATAAGAGAATTTTTCCAGGGAGGAAAAATTAGGAAGTAAAGACTATTGGTGATGCTGAGGACACCTCATGGAAAGTCTAACCCTGGGCAAAGGATGCTGCATTTGACCTCTCAGTTAGTAACTGAGGACAAGGGCAAAACAGATGGAGATTTAGGGATACCAGCCTCCTAGATGATTGTTACCATGAAGCAATTATTTTGTCATAGATGGCGACATCAAGACTTATAAAAAGGTACTGGCGGCAGAAATGGCATACATTTGCACCAGGGATGCATTACTGGAGAAAAGATTTTTGGAAATATAAAAGAAACTGGGCACAGTTTAAGCACAGGGCATGAAGAAGGAAGAGTCAGAGATGACTTTGACTTTTCTGTGTATCTAGAAAGAAGGTGGTGCCTCTCTTATTTGAAATGGGGAATTGGGAAGAATTAAGGTCCATTGAGCCCATGTACTTGAGCCCAAAGTGTGATATTGTTTAATTTTCTGTTAGTAGCTAGGTAGGATGCTCTCTCTGTTTGCCCCGCCCCCTTTTTCCACCCATCACTTTATTCTGTAACTCAGGAGACTAATCTCTATAAATTTCATCAACCAGGCTCTCTTGACCTCTGACTTCAGGTTGGATTTGAGAGGTCATAGCAGAAAATAAGAAGGCCACAAGACAAGCAGACTGAGGTATTTATTAACTTGTCCTCCTCCAAGATAAGCTCCCTAGTTGCATTGGATACCTTAGTCCACATCTCCTAAATTTCAGGCTTCACCAGGTTCCAGTGGAACTAACAGGTCCCAGGTATTTTCCCTATCTGTGGGTTTCTATGAACTGTTTCGACACTATAAATGGTTTCTTTATCATACACTCTACAATTACCCCTTTTAAAGTGGAGCCGTCAATTTCTTGCTGGGATCTTGAGTGACAAAATAGTCCACTGCAAGTGTTCCTAGTTTTCTATGAAATGGCATATATTACCCCATAATGTTCAATATGCTTCACTGGAAATTTGGAGGATCATGGAGAAGAGGCTCAAGTATAAGAAGGAGATGTAACCTTTTATTTTTTTAATATTTTATTTATTTTTCATGAAAGACACACAGAGAGAGAGAGGCAGAGACACAGGCAGAGGGAGAAGCAGGCTCCCTGCTGGGAGCCTGATATGAGGACTCGATCCCAAGACCCCAGGACCACGACCTGAGCCAAAGGCAGATGCTCAACCACTGAGACACACAAGAGCCCCAAGATGTAACCTTTTGATCCAAGTTCAGTATCTAAGACAATAATTTAATGTCAATAACTAATCAGCACGTTCAGAATAGAATTATGCTTTTTAAAAATCCATTATAGAGAATATCTGTTTCTCAAGAATCTTTAAAACTTTAGAATGAGATAATATTAAACAAAATCTTTTTATAGTTTGAGAGCTAAGAGTCGGTAAAAGAAACATAGTTGAGAACCATGTTAGTGTCTCATTTCCAGCTTAAATTGCTATTAGAAAAGGAGCTCATCTCTAGTTACATTCAAATCACTGAGCCAAAACCATAAGATATTGGGGTAAAAGCAAGATGATGTTGAAAATAAGCACAGTAATCTTATTCTCTGGAATTTGGATTGAAAAAAAATGTACCACGTGTAGTACCTTTGTTAGTTTCTATGAACACAGTAATAAAAATTTTCTTCCAGCACTAACAATGACCATGAACATCAGAAGAGACTTGGCAAAGTCTCAGCTTGACAGTATATATATGTATTTGTAATGCAACGAGACAGAGGTTGAAAAATGATATCAAGGGGAAATAACTATTATTCAACAGGTTTTTTTTGAATAACATAGGTTTATTTGATTTTTCTTTCTTTTGTAGCAAGTAATTTCATTAAGCCATTCAACAAATATTTATTAAACAACACTTGACATATAACAGGCCCTCTCCAGGCACAGAAGATATAATGGTGAGAAATTCCAACAATGTCTTTGCACTCCTGAATCTTAGGATCACGCAGGGAAGGTTGAAAATTGAAAAGAAAAAAACAAACACACAAACCTAAAATTGTACCCAGAAGCACTGTGGCCATATAATAATCTACCAATGACAATGAAGTTTCTGGTTAGGTAAATCTGCCCTGCAAGTCAATCTACTTTGTTTCAGATTCCCACACTACCACCAGTTAACTAGATGACTTCAGGCAGGAGAGTTATCCTTCTTTTTCCACAGGTTCTACATTCTTAACATGTGATTAAAAATATAACCTACTTCATAAAGTCACTATGAGCTAATATGGGTAGTTTGTAGAAAAATGTCTGATACATACTACTTTTTTAGCTGTTTTAATATGAAAAAAATATCTTTCTTATATCCCAGAAGCCTCAAAGATATTTTGGGGCCATATTTTGCAAATCCCCAAATAATGAGATAGTTCTAGTAAAAGTTAAATATATATCTGCTAATATTATCATCTAGTCCAGTAAGTAGGGAAGTAAACTAATTGGAATATTTTAAGTCTTTTTTTTTTTTTTACTATCATGTTTGTAAGCCTAGAGTAATAAAAACAAACAAACCTCTAATTAACAATTAATAGTATATAGCACAGCATAATGAAATTGATAATGATGATCGCTAACATTTCTTACCTATTACTTTGCTAAACTAATATGTACACCACTTATATCATTCATTTGCTCAATGACTGTGTGATGTAGGTATTTCTCATTTTATAGATGAGGACATGAAGCTCAGGGAGGCAAAGGGCCTGAGATGGTAAATTCCTAATACATATTTGAACAAAAAAAATGAATGAATAAATGAATACAAGCTCCTTTAAGGACTTTTTGATTAGTGACCCAGTTTATGTTCCTATTTCTAACCAATTACTGCTACTTATAACAGGTTGAAGAAGTTTTATAAAGAGTTTCTTCTTCGCCTCTGAAGTTAGTTACACCAATTCCTGGAATGCTGCTGGGGAGGAAAGTGAAGGAAGACTTGCAAATCCGTACAGTTTTAGAATCTACCAAAATAATTTTGAAATTACTTTGGGGGACACTGACCTAAGTATTATTATAAATTGCCTTATAGAGAAAATAGCACAGTATTCACAAAGCTGTCCACATTGTAGAATGTACTGTTTTTCCTCAAATAGATGTAATATTTCCAAACCATTATTTAAATTAACCATGACAAACATAATAACATGAGACTATTCTGTAGTTACTGAAAAAATAGAAATAAATTCTCTATATAGATGTCTCATGTTGCTACTTTATATTAACAGCAGATTTAGCACTTGAGAAGCATTGTCATTCTGGGTTCATTTTCATTTAAAGCAGCATTTGCATAATATTATTACACATGTTCAGATCCTTGGAGGCTAATTAATTGTGCATTAATTGTGATGGAGAGAAATATGTAATGTAATATGATACAATTCATTTAAAGGCTTTTAACTCTTTCTTCTCAGACACAAGGACCCGTGTGAAAACCCCCTAGGGACCAAGGTACATAAATTTATTCTCCAGTGGAGTCCTCCTGCATGAACATTCACCCTGGGAACATGGCCTTTACCATTCTAGCTACATTTAGATCACTCCTATTTGTCTACATGTTCTTGATTTATTGGAAAATGGAGACATTCCTTGACAACAGGAGGAAAACAGAAATATGGGAAAAGGAAGACATCATTATTCAAAATCAAAATTCCATAATCACACTCTCAAAATTGGTAGAGACCTTAGAAATGACCTCACTCATGTTTATCAAATATATGAATCCCTTTTCAATACTTTGATCGTCCAGAGTTTGGCCGAAATATCTCACTAATTTTCTTGTGGTGTTTCATGCCATTTTTGAAAGATTATAATTAAACGAAAAAAATCCAAATGTTGACACAAAATCCATTTCCTAACAATTTCTACCTGTGGAGTGAAATCCTCTTTTTTTTTTTTTTCCCTCATCTTGAATCTTGTAGCTAATATCTACTGAGACTTATGTGCCAACATAAGTGCACATTGTAATCTTCTAAAATCCCTATGTGGAAGTACAATAATAACTGTCTATTTCACAGCAAGATTGTTGAGGCATAAATAGACTGAGTAGCATATGCAGTTGGTAAAGTGCAGAGATGCCACTTGACCCACCCTGAGTTCAAGCTCTACTTCCTTCATATGATGGAAAGCTACAATGCAATGTATTGGTTCATTTGCTTATTTGTTTTTTCATCAAATATATATTCAATATGTACTATGTGCTGAGGATCCTAAATGCTTAGGGGGGAGAAATAGAGATGTTAATAGCAGCTATCTTTGACTATTCGGGTCATAGATGATTTTTATTTTGCTCATTTTTTCCTATTTAAAAAATTGTTTAAAAGATTTTGTTTATTTATTCATGAGAGACACAGAGAGAGAGAGAGAGAGAGAGAGAGAGAGAGAGAGGCAGAAACACAAGCAGAGGGAGAAGCAGACTCCATGCAGGGAGCCAGACTTGGGACTCCATCCTGGGACTCCAGGATCATGCCCTGGGCCAAAAGCATGAAGGCAGATGCTAAACCGCTGAGCCACCCAGGTGTCCCAATTTTTTCCTATTTTTAAAATAACTTTAAAACATCGAGCACATTTTACTTCCATACCAATAAAAAAAATACAAGTATATTTTTAAAACAAAGGAAAATGACAGGAGAAGGCAAGGTTGGATAGGGGCATTGGGACCCTCAAGGTTAAATATCTGCTTTGCAGAAAGGACTGTGGAAGACCGTTCAAGAACATGATTAAATATAGTATAGTATTCTGAATATAGGCCACCTGAAGATAGCAAGTTCTACCTCCTGGAACCTGTAAATGTTATTTTATCAGAAAAAAAGGGTCTCTGTAGATGAAATTAAGAATCCTGACAGAGAATTATCCTGGATTATCTGGGTGGGCCTTAAACCCAATCACAAATCTCCTATTAAAAGAGGAAGATGTGATATGCCTGGCTGGTGTAGTCAGCTAAGCCTCAGACTCTTGGTTTCTGCTCAGGTCCTGATCTCAGGGTTATGAGATCGAGCCCAGCCTAGAGCTCAAGCCACTGAGATTGAGTTTGAGATTGAGACTGAGATTCTCACTGCCTTTTCCTCTGCAGCATCCTCCCACCTCTCTCAAATAAATAAACAATTTTTTTAAATAAAAGAGGCAGATATGATAATCACACAGAGGGGGGCAAGCAATGTGGAAATAGATGCAAAGACTGGAAGGACACAGTGACAAACTAAGAAATGCTGATAGTCACCAGAAGCTGGAAGACTCACTCCTAGAGCCTCTGAAAGAAGTCTGGCCCTGCATATTTACCTTGATTTCTAATTTTTTGGCTCCAGAACTGTGAGACAATACATTTCTATTGTTTCAAGACATCACATTTGTGGGAATCTGTTATAGCAAAGGAAACTAATATATATAAATTAATACATATAAAACATACTTTGAAGCAAAGCTTCCAATGATCCCTTCCTTGTAAGGAGCATGTAAAATGTTGAGGTTTTAAAAGAAGTCCACTGCTAATTCTCAAGTGTTGGAAGGGATGTTTAGCTTTTCATGAGCCAGTGATTTTGGGGGCAAGTCCACAGTGTACAAGGTCCTGAAATTAGACAGTAGCCAAAGAAAATCCCTCCTTACCCCACCCTCTATTCTCAATACGAGGAACTGATTAGCACCACATTCATGTCCTTGGAATCCCAGAACAGAGTATCTGTGGCAAGGTTAAGAGCCTTTATTTGGAGAGGACTGAGTTTAATTGCTAACCCTTCTCAATTAATTATTAGGACCTAGTCTTTGTATTTTATGTCCAAAATATATGCCATTTTGCAACGTTTATTATTTCTCAACCAGCAAAAGAAATGTCAACTGTTCAGAAGGTGATAAATGCGAAAGGTTTCAAATGACATCTATGGCAGTAGGAGAAAAAGGAAAGAAAAAAAAAAAGAATTCTTTTAGACTGTATGTCTCTACAAAACAGAAATATGAAGAGTAAAAACATAGCTATATAATATCTATTATGGGAAAATCTGGGACCCCTAAAAAGAAGGGTCCAAAAAGCCATTTTCAATGAACTAGAAAATTGATGGTAATTTCAATAGTCTCATTTAACCTGTTTTCTTGAATAACTAATAAACACGTTGTGTATTTAAAAATAAAGTGGAAAAAAACGTGGTTCAACCTTGCAAGAAACTGTGTAATAGGTAAACCTATAGTCTCAAAATACATTGAGATGCTGAATACAATGATTTTGCTAATTATTTTAACAACCAGGTATAATCGTTTTAAGTTAAATAACTTTCCATACATTTAAATTTTAAAATTGGGAAGTTTAATTGGAAGAAAAATGTCTTTAGTAGGACCAAGGCAACCTAGGATTTAATCAACTTGCTTTTGACACTGAACTTTAAAAAAAAATTCCTTTGATTTGTGGTGCACCTACTTTTCTTGACTTTCCCGTACTTCTTTGAACTACTTCAACATGATCCTTAAAATTTGGTGCTGAAATTGCACATGCAGTGTGATATTTACTTGTGTAAAGATACTATGTTTTTGCAAAATTACAAATGTTTGACAACATTTTCTATTAGTAAAGAAAGCACCACTCTCCAGGCGCCTAGGCGGCTCAGTTGGTGAAGCATCTGCCTTCCATTCAGGTTATGATCTCAGAGTGTCTGCCCTTGGCGTGATACCAGAGTTCGGGATCAAGTCCCTAATCGGGCTCCCCATGGAGAGCCTGCTTCTCCCTCTGCCTAGGTGTCTGCCACTCTCTCTATATCTCTCATGAATAAATAAATAAATAATCTTAAAAAAAATAAATAAAATAAGATGGTATGTTTAAAAGTGCCTGGGTGGCTACTTTAGAATGAATGTTCAAAGAAGTCCTGAGCAGGTATCATTTTAGTTGTGATCTAAATGCTAAGAAAAATTCATCGATGTGAAGATGAGAAGAAGGCGGGGTGCTCAGAACCTGCTTTATAAACTAAGTTTAAATGTTTCTATTTTTATTCTAAGTACAATGAGAAGCCATTGAAGGGTTTTGAGCACAGTATCACCCGATTTTTTTTATTTTTTTTATTGTAATTCTAATATAGTTAACATACAGTATTATATTAATTTCAGGTATACAATATAGTGATTCATCACTTCCATACATCACCCAATGCTTAAGATGACAAGCATACTCCTTAATCCCCATCACCTGTTTCTCTGATTTGCATTTTTAAAAGGACACTTTGATTACTGAATAGAAACTATACTGTAGAGATAAAGGAGTGGAAGCAGGAGGCCAGCCTAGTTCAGGATAAAGAAGATTGACAGCCCTTGAAAAGAAGAAAGGTGTTATTATTTAGATTATGTTTTGGGGGTAAACAGGAGTTGATAATGTGTTGGGCATGGGACTCAAGGAAACAGAGGAAACAAGCCTAGAATTGTGTCAATATTGGAGTACTCGGGTGATCATGCATACATCTATATTCCTCATACATATACCATGATGGGGAAGATAAAGTCGGGAAGAAATAGAAGTTGGGGGAAAATCAAGGGTTTGGTATAGGCCACATTAAGCTTGAAGTACCCATTACACATACAAGAAAATGACAAGTAAGAAGTTAGATACAGGAGTCTCAAATCCCAGAGACAGATTCAAGCTGAAGATTTACTTTTGAGAGTCCTCTGACTGTAAACTGCATTTGAAGTCACAAAATTAAGTTAGGTAATCCAGGGAGAATATGTAGCCTGGTTAAGGGAGAAGGCCAAGAAAAGATCTCCAGAGCATGCCTAGATCTAGAGGGCCTACACTGGATTGCGGGCCAGGAGAAAGGCTGAGGAGGGGTCAGGGAAGGAGGAAGAGCAGGACAAGGAAAGCTGTGATAAGAAAGCATTTCAAGAAATGGTCATCATCTGTGTTAAATGTGTGCCCCAGTCAAGTGACAGCACAACTAGAACACTGACAAACAGAATTGGTCCAAAAGAAGATCTTGGTGACCTCGGCAGGAGCAATCTCAATGACGTGGTAGGAAAAAAAGCAAGTCTTATTCCAGTGGGCTGAAGAAAGAATCCATGACAGGAAGATGGGGACAGTAATTAGAGAGAACTTCTCCAAAATTTTCCATGTGACAGGGATCTATCTGATAAATGATTAGTAGCAGGATGAATGCAGGTACCAAGGTGTTTGTGTTTTGTCCTATTTTGTTTTAGGGGAGGATACAATAGAGTGTATTTATTTGCTGCGGCAATGATTCAGTAGAAATGGGAACAATACACCCAGAACCATTTACTGAGAAATCTATTCTTTCCCAACTGATCTTCCTATCTCTGCCAACTCTGTTATTAAATTACTTTTCATACATGTGACAATCTATGTTATTCTGTTCTCTTGGTCAATTTTTCTATCCTTACATGAATAATATACTAATTATTACATGAATTACACACTATATTAATTATTATGGCTCCATATTTGGTAAGGTAAGTCTTGTTTCATTCTCCTTCATCAGATATGTCCTAACTATTCTTGGCCCTGTGCACTTCCATATAAAGTTAAAACCTGTTCGTCAATACCTCCCTCCAAAATATCCTTTTAGGATATTTATTGGCACTGCATTGAATCCATAGATCAATTCTTTTCCTACAATATGAAACCTTTTATAATATTTTTGGAATCTTTACAGAATTAAGACTTCCAATCCATAAACATGTTACGTCTCTCCATTAATATACGTTTTTAAATGTCTCCACAAATAATTATAATGTGAATATTTTTGTATATATATGTGTAAATATACAGATCTATAATTTTATATATGCTATTATATATTATATATGCAGTGTATATATATATTGTATATGTTGATGCTCTTTAAAATGGCATTTAAAAATATGTTTTTGAACTGTTCACTGCTAGGGTATGAAAATGCATATTGTTTTTTTATACATCAGTCTTATTAAACTCTTTTCTGTAACATATTTAAGGGTTTTCTAGGCATACATATTGTCTATAAATAATGGCTGTTGTGTATCTTCTTCTCCAATCCATAATTTCTTTCTTTTATCCTAAAGTTTGCTAACAAGCACCAACTAATAAAATGGTGAATTGAAGTAATGATAGCATATCTTAACTAAGTCCAGGTATTAAGAAGAATGCTTTCAATGTGCCATCATTATTAACTGTGATGACTGCTAGAGATTTTTAATAAGATACTCTTTATCACTTAATTTGCTAAGAATTACTTCGTTTTTTCAATATCATGAACAGAAGTTAAATTTTATTAAACATCTATAGAAATAATCAGATTTTTTTTCTCCTGTAACCTGTTACACTATTAATTAATTTTTAAACCTAAGTGAAGCAGGGCTGATACTGTATTTACACAACCATTGCATTTCCCTCCTGAGCACACTGCGAGGTTTAATTTCCCGGTTGCTCTCTTTTCTAGGTACTTTCTGACCAGTAGTAAATAGGCAAAAGTACTCCCAACCTTGGCTCTAAAACACGCTGTGTGACCTTCTCCTTTGTCTCTTCCCATTTGTATGGTTAAAAAATGGTGTCATTAAACTGCAAAGCTACAAATGACAAGTGCTTAATTCTAGACATAACTGTGAGTGGTATGTATGCATGTGTCTGGCTGTCTGTCTGAATCATTCTCTAGGAATATTCTGTCTCTAAAGGTTTGCAGAACACCGTCATCTTATGAGAACTTTGAAACCCTCAGGAAACCATATCAGAATGGGTACTACTTGAATTATTATTATTATTATTATTATTATTATTATTATTTGCTTGTTTTAAACTCTAACTTCTATATCTTAAATATACAACTCTGAGAAAACTATTATAAATATTTGTATCTCTGTTTCCTCATTTGTAAAATGGAGCTAAGAAAAGAACTATCCATGGAGGATTGTTTAGAGTTTTAAACAAAACAATACATGTGCAGTGTTTAGCAAAATACCTTATGCATAGTTAGAGGTCAGTAAATATTTGCAATAATTAGGATCATTTTATATCTAAGTCTAGTTAGGTAATTTGGGGGGTAGAGTTTTAACACTCAATAAATGTTATCTATTATTATTATTTATATCTACAACCTAATAGAACAATATATGTTGAAAAGCAATCACACACACAATATTACTCAAAATAGCATATGTTGAAGAATAAATGAAGTCTGAGCAATATACTTTTTGATACATACATGGGTTTTCAGGTAATCTTGCAAGGAGATTTCTTTGGCAAATTAGGAAATGAAAACCAGCAAGCCTCTGACCTAGAACTAAGCAGAATTCTAAACAATTTCCTCAGCTCACTCAGACTATTATGCTACCTATTAACAACAAGTAGATGGAGACTGGGGGGAAAAACCGGTTACTTCCTTTCCATTCTAAAAAAAATAAAAAAAATTAAGTAATTTCTGACATAAATCAGTTGCTCTGTGTACATTTAGCATTCAGGGTGCAATAGTCATGCTGGCCTCCTTTTCATTCCAGGTTGAGATAATCCACCTTAATTTTTTTGTGCCAGAGACATCACGGACCTTATTTTTGGGTGGGATAATAAATGGTCCAATACTCTACTGTTAATTACGTCTTCTTTTTTTTTTTCAAGAAAATATAGCTTGTGTGCTGCATATGTGTCCAAAGGGTAGAAACTATTTTTAACTACTTATATTTTTAATGAAAAATAAAAACCTGTAGGGGATCACTGTTGTTCATCCAGTTCTTTCTGAGGAAATCTAAAATCTAAGTATGAAGTCTAGTTGTATTCTATGATTATTATAACTAAGTAGTAATTAAGAATCTTACTGGAAATATTTTTCTCAACATAGCAAAAATAAAAGTTAAGCAGATAACAGTTATCTCTTAGATTGTCAAAGTAAAATATCAATTCCAAAAGCACAAGGAAGAGCTCTAAATTTCTCTGGGGAGAATAATAAAAAAATGCACAAACATCAACTATATTTTTTCATTTTCTTTACCTATAAGCATTGGTTAAAAAAAGTAACTTCTTAGCATAGTTGTATAGCAGTGGTAGGAGGAAATAAATCTGAATTTTAGAAATATAAACAAAAGGAGGTAGTCATATAGCTCAAAAATACATCTTTTTGAAGAGAACATGTTGCAGTGAAATATGTTTCATGTCTACTAGAAATCTGTTTTCACTAAATTTTTAAAATAAATTAATGATTGTTAGTCATAAAGAATATCGAACTAAAAGTGGACCCTATATGACCATTCTTCATTATGACAGATAAATTTTAATAAGATGAAATTTATGTTAGCATTTAACTAGAAGTTTTCACAGTATATTTAGTCATTTTTATTTAAAAATCAAGCAAAATATATTTTGCTAAATTATCTTTAAAATACGCCCAGTTCAACACATACGGTATTTAACAGATTTGGAGTTGAACAAGGAAAGAATTTTTCTAACGGAATTTTGAGAGGTAATCTGCCCCCTCAGCTGATTTTACATCTACATATCACACAATTGTAGAGCTGGGAAGTATTTTAAAGTTACCTAGTTCATTCTTCTACATACCTTGATTCCGTCTTCATTTATCTTCTGTTGAACATTCCAGTGAAAAGGCATTTACTACCTTCAGAGGAAGTTCATTCCATAATAGTAGCCTCTGGTCCTTTTCAAGGGCCACTTCATACTCAGCTGAAATTTGTCTTGGGAATTTCTGCTCCATTTCCACCCTCCTTCAAAATCACTGCCGGATAATGCCCTCCGGCTCTCAACATCTCTGAAGATAGTTACCATGCCCACATTACATCTCTCCTTCCTGTTCATTTTTGATCAACTGTTCAGAATCATAATGTCCAAACACCTCATCATCCAAACAGTCTGCTCTGAATCCAAACTTGTCTGTCACTCTAACTGTTAAAGCATGCTGCCTCAAACCCAGTACCTCACAAGAAATGCCACTGAGTAGAAGTTAAGAGCATGAGTTCTGGAGTTTGACCAACTTTTTTTTTTTTTTTTTTTTTTTGACCAACTTTTACATATAAGCTTGCTTCCTTGTTAGTACAATCTTGGGCAAATTTGTAAACTGCTCTGTGCCTCAGTGTCTCCATCTATAAGACATAGATCATACTAGCAATTGACTCATAGAACTATTGACAGCCTAACACAAAGCCTACCCATGGTAAGTACCTAAAAACCACTAATTTTTAGAAATGCTGCACTATATGCATCTATATCTGGGCAACGTAATTCAATCAAAAAGCTCTAAAATTTTGCCAATAGGTATTCTGAACCATTGTTGTTCCCAGTGAGTACATAACCACTTTTCATATGAATGTCTATATGTATGCAAATAATATATAAGCTTAAATAATTATTAATCTACATGTACAAATGCCTTTTTGTATGTTATACATATTCATATATATTCTTTGTTAAATTTTCTTGTTAGTTTGGGTTAAGAAACTAAATTTTGGGTTAAAGTACAGTATGTGTCATTGTGTAAATTTATATAGTTTACAAAGGATTTTTAAATATATCATCTTATTCATTTTTTCACTCTAATTTTTCCCCACTCAGAGTGAAAAAGAAAAATTAGAGAGAAAGCAAACCATGAGAGACTCCTAATTCTGGGGAAACAAACAAAGGGTTGCAGAAGGGGAGGTGACTGGGGGGATGGGGTAACTGGGTGATGGGCACTAAGGAGGGCACTTGATGGAATGAGCACTGAGTGTTATACTATATATTGGCAAATTGAATTTAAATTTAAAAAAATAAATAATTTTCACTTTTCACATTTAATGTCTTTTCTTTAGGACACATCTTACAGACAACAGGAGACCATAGTTTAAATTGTATTGTTTTATTCTTATGTTTTACATTTGGTGCGGTCTCACATTAATTAAAATATGGTTTAAATGTGAAGAATAGATATAGTCATCATAAGAAGCATCAAAATCTAAAGCAAACTCTTTAGAAAACTTCACTTTCAAAAAAAAAAAAAGGAAACTTCACTTTCCTAAGTGACTGTAGTTTATTTAGATTGATCCATACATTTCAAACGTTTAACACTTATTGATAACCCCCTTTAATCAATCAAATTACCTCATGATGCTTTCTGACTATTCCTTTTTTAAGTTTTATCTTCTTGTTTAGGCTTTCAAAAATATTAACTAAGCCCTATTGTATGCCAAATATTTTTCTAGGTGTTGAAGATACAGTGCTTAAAAAAGAAATACAAAGTGACAAACACAAAAAGCACATTATTGTCTGTGTGTTTACTTGATAAGAAGGGAGAGACATAAAAATAAGTGGAATATAATGTCAGATATTAATTAAAATCTTGAAAAATACTTTTTCTTTAAAGATTTCATTTGTTCATTTGAGAGAGAGAACATGAAAGAGAGAGAGCATGAGCAAGGGGAGGGAGGGAGGGGGGAAACAGACTCCCTGCTTATCAGGGAGCCCAATGTGGGACCTGATCCCAGGACCCTAGGATCATGGGTCAGTTTAACTGACTGAGCCACCCAGATGCCCCTAAAGAATATTTTTAAACAATTGAGGATAAAGAACTGAGTCCATACATGCCTGTATACATAGTAAATGGACAATACATTCAGTACTTTGTGATGGTCCATTTGGCAAAAGTTACTTTTAATTGTTGCCCAACTTCCCCTATCACTGCTGCATTTTCTCTTATTTTTCTATTGGTCTCCATTCCATAGGTATTTCATAAAAGATCTTTTTCTCACAGCCACCAAAAAAATTTAATTCATAAGTAAAGGGTTAAGGAGCACCTGGGTAGCTCAGTGTTTGAGTGTCTGTCTTTGGCCCAGGTAGTGATCTCAGGGTCCTGAGATCAAATCCTGCATTAGACTCCCCACAGGGAGCCTGCTTCTCACTCTGCCTGTATCTCTTCCTCTTTCTCTTTCATAAATAAATAAATAAAATCTTTAAAAAAATAAGGGGTTTGATATTTACAATTTAACACATTCTCATATGCATTTTTACATGTATGCAAATATATACAATGGATCTACTCATAGTCACCCCCAAACTGGATATAACACAACTGCCCTCAGCAGAGGAATGGAGAAACAAGGGACCATGCCACCTTGCAATTGAGTACCATTCAAGCAATGAAAAGGGAGGGAAACAGAAAACAGAAAACAGCATGGGTGAATTTCAAGTGCATTTTATTTAATGAAAGAAGCCAGGCTCAAAGACCACATGCTGTAGATTGCATTTATATCATATTTGGAAAAGACAAAGTTACAGGGAGAAAAACATTATCAGTTGTTACCAGGGGCTGAGGGTGAGAAAAAAAAAAAAAAGATTGAGAAGGGACACAGGGGAATTATTTGTGGGGTTATATAACTATTCTATACTTGATTGTGGTGGTGATTATGTAACTACATGTTAATTATACCTCAATAAACCTGACATTGAACAAATGCAGTGTCACTGCATTCAGTGGGGAGGGGTAGTGGGGATGTTGGAGGGTTTCCCATTGCTGCCAACTCAGTCAACCCCAAATAGTGCTTCATCCACACTCCTGTGTTCTGGCCTATGTGTAATCCACCCTGACCACCTGAAGACCTGGTCTTGAAGTATCCTCTCTACATGTCACTCCAGTCAGACTGATCTAGCCCTGATCCATGAAATAGTTTTGCAAATTTCTATCAGAAATCCCCAATTCCTGTTGTACTACTCGTTTTCTCATCTGAGTAATATGCTCCAAGGCAGGAGTTATGTGCATTATGCATTTTTGCAAGGTTCACAAGTTTTGCACAATCTCTATCACACTCCATGCAGAGAAAACAGTAGTATATTTCAGACAGTAGGTACTCAAAATATTTGTGGATTGAGTAAATTATTGAATAGATTAGTTTTTAAAAAGCACATGAATGAATTTCTTATAGAACTATGGCTCTTGGTGATCAGGCAAGCTTCATATTAATTATTCTATCTTAATTATTCTATACTGCCTTGATAGGATCTGTTTTTAACACAAATGAAAGATAAAATCTCCTTTCCAGCCTGATTTTTGCCAACAATGACCCAAATGTCTCATGTGTAATCTTGGTTGGATCTTTAGTTTGCTTTTACCCATTTTTCTCCTTCATCCCATAATATACAGGTTTCTCTTTTTTCTCCTTTCATGCATGTGACCTTTCCCTTCACATGGGTCTCACTGGCAGACCTGGTCTCACTGGATGGACCTCTGTCCATCCACAATCAACCTTACACAGAGCCAACAAAGGTCTCTTCCCTCACTGTTTTGAACATATCTTGTATTTTTCAGACCCAAAGAATGGCCTCCAGGGATTCCTTACAAGAAGTTAAAATTTTGCTTATGCTTACTCACAGGTTAATTATTCAGTTTAAGGAAGCTGGGTGTGTGTGGCACTGAAGATACTAGAATGTCAATACACACATACAAAAACAGTCATATCACAGTAAGCCTCATCTACATTTTCAAAATAACGATATCTGAGGTTCAATGCTCAAAGTTGAGTAGAAATGATGCTGTAAATTAAACATAAACTTAATCTTAACAATCTAGTCGTGTATTCTGAAAACAACCTCAACTATATTATATCAAAATTCACAAACCCACAAGGCAAACAAAACAAACCAAATATAAACATTTATCTTTTTGTTTTTTGCATTACACTGGATAACTATTGATGATTCATGTAAGAAAAAAATTATCAAACTGAAAGACACTAATTATTTTCATTGTGCCTTAAGGATTATCTTTTCCGGGGCACCTGGGTAGGTCAGCGGTTGAGCGTCTGCCTTCGCTCAGGGCTAATCCTGGGGTCCTAGGATTGAGTCCCACATCGGGCTTCCTGCATGGAGCCTACTTCTCCCTCTGCCTATGTCTCTGCTTCTCTCTCTGTGTCGCTCATGAATAAATAACATCTTAAAAAAATTTATCTTTTTCTGTAATAAAGTCTATAAAAACACTAATATGCTAATGGATATTGAAGTGTTTCAGTTAAAAATCCATTTAAGAAATGCATGTCATTAAAATGGATATTAATACATTATTAATTATTAGTAAGGTTGACATATTTACTATGATGCCAAGAAGTAACCTGAAAAAATCATTTAAATGTATGCATTATTCTAATTTTAAGAAAGCTGCATCTGTGTAAATACAATGTGCATCTGTCTCTCTTAGCCAAAAAAAAAAAAAAGAAAAAGAATAGATTTATTTATTTGTTTTTTAATTTTTTTTAAAGATTTAAAAATAATCTTTACCAGGACCCCGGGACCACACCCTGAGCAAAGGCAGACAGACTTTCAACCACTGAGCAACCCACATGCCCCAGAACAGAATTTTTAAAAAAGACTAGTTTTACTTCTCTCTTTCATTGTGCCTTTTCACCACAACATAAGAGTATACTTCCCTTTTTAATTTCCTTCTCTCCCCTCATCTTATTGATATGCTCTTATATAACAGTCACAAAAAGAGAAGCTTTATTCCATATGGGTGTGTATATTTTATACACGTAGATGCTATAACTAGAAAAAAAAGAGAAAAAGAGACGCACATATTTAAAGGCTTATTAGAGCAGGGTACAGATGAAATAACCTTTCAGAAGGAGGAATATGCACCATGGAGCTGATGGACTTCTTTAGACTGAGGAACTGGATCCAAATCTCTGGTTATTTTGTCCTCTCAGACAAGACATGAAGGATGTGTGATCTGACCACACTGCAGATGGTTTGGATGATCAGCTTTCAAAAGAGAATTTTATTAAATCCACTTACCACGTGTTTTCAGTCAGCTGGAGCCCTCATTTTATTATACAAATACATACACTACCCACATGTGTGTTCATGTCTCTAGATGGTTCTCGATGTCCCACACTCTACAGTTTGTGCTAATGTGAGAGTTTACAAGTTTCCTGAACATCTGTCAGGACCACCCAAGAAATTCTTCATCTTAAAAAGAGAAAAATAGCAATCAACTCAAGTCAGATCAGATAAGATATGAAAAACAAGAACAGACTTTTCCTTATATGATAGCTGTTCCCAATTCTTGATTTATTGATGTTCTTTATTTTACATAGGATGTAGTCAAGCACAAGTATAACTTTTTTGAAAGATTCAAACAACAAAAAGTACCTAGTGGCTATTAGGCAATGAATACAATAGATAGATATTGTGGTCATGAAAATAAAGGGGTTTCAAGTGTAGTGTGGCCATCTACAAGAAGAAATATAAGTAGCTGATGGAGTCAGAATTATCGGAAGTGGTTATTGTCTTAGCTCCTCTTTCTTTAAAACACCTATAATTATGCAAACAAACTAATAAAATATCCAAAAGGTATTCACCTTATTCCTTACAGCGAAATATTTCCTCCTCTTCAAGATCTACTTAATTTCCAGAAGAAGGGTGTAAAAAATTCTCAAGGAATAAATACTGCAAATTAAATGTCCATATAAAACAATTAGGAATAATCTAAAAACCATTTGAAATAATCAGAATGGAATATTTTATTTTTCTTTTGCCTGCTGGAAGAGAAACCATAAAATGGAAATGTTCACACAGGATACTTCTCAAAAACAATGAGACTGACTTTCCATTGTTTTCCTCAGGGATATCTTAAGCATACATGCATAGTTCACTTCAAATCAAACTGACAATAATAGAAGTGAGTTTTGAAATGAAATCAATATAAATTTGCATAAATGTTAAGGATAAAGGCTCAGACTTTTATCTGTAACTTGATATTCACATATTCAAGTACTTACTCTGTCTCCACCTAGATGTTTGACTAATGGACATCTTAAACTCAACATGACCAGAACTGAGCTCCTCATCTTACCCCCACTCACCATTGGCACCATCAACAAACCTGCTCTCCCTGTAATCCTTCCTATCTCAGTTGATGCTGAGTTTTTCTTTTAGTTTGTTCAGCCAAAAATCTTAAAGTTATCCTTTATTTCCCTCTTTCACACCCACACCCAGTACATGAGTAACTCTTGTCTTCAAAATATATCTACTCATTACTTCTACTGTATGATCTCTTAAGAAAGTAGAAATCATTGCTAGATTTGAATTTGTAAATCTTAATTGAATTTACACAATTTGTGTTTTGCTAAAATGATTAATGGTTGATAGATAAATATGTCCTTTTCATCTAGCTAACTTATTAGCTGTGCATTTATTCATTCAGTAATATATATTGAATGCCTACCATAGGCCAGGCACCATCTTAGGTACTTTGAATATATCAGTTAACAAAATAAAGATCTTTGTCCTAATGAATCTTTTTTTTTTTTTTTTGTCCTAATGAATCTTATATTTAGTTACAGGAGACAGACAATCAATAATAGATAAAATAAGCACATTATGTAGTATCTTGGAAGATGGTAATAATATGGAGAAAATTTTAAAAATAGAGTGATATCAGGAGTTACCAAAGTGTAAGATTACAGGATTAATTAGAGTGGTTTGGGTATGTCTCTTGGAAAAGTGAAATTTTCTGTGTCTCTAAAAAGAGGATTAACAAGGAAGTGCCCAGAATGAAGTGATGTATCCTGCCCTAGCCTCAAATTGAAACCTTTTTCCATACCAACCAAAAGATGAGTTAGAAAGGTAGAAAGCAAAAAAAAAGCAAAAAAAAAAAAAAAAAAAAAAAAAAAAAAAAAGAAAGGTAGAAAGCAAGGAATGGGTGAGGTGGGGAATGGAAAGAGGCAAACAAACAAACAAAAAATATTCACTTGTTATGGACTGATTATTTGTGTCCCATCAGAATTCATATGTTGAAACCCTAATCCCCAATGGGAAGGTATTTAGAGATAGGCTTTTGATAGGTAATCAAGTCATGATGGTGGGGCCCTGGTCTGTTGGAATTAGTGTCCTTATAAGAAGAGGCGCTAGAGAACTTGATCGTCCCTATCCATCCTTCCTCTTCTCTCTCTCTCCTTCTCTCTCTCTCTCTCTCTCTCTCTCTCCCCATGCTCTGAGAAAAGGCCAGTAAGAAGGTCACAGTCTGCAAACCAGGAAGGGAGCCTTACCAGAATCTGATTGTGCTGGTACCTGGATCTAGACTTACAGCCTCCAGAATCATAAGAAAATAAGTGTCAATCACCCAGTCAATGAGATTTTGTTATGGCAGCCCAAGTGAACTAAGATAACTCTACAGTGTTAAGTACTAAAACACTGAGAATGTAAGTCTATGAAGCTAGAAAAGACATTATATAGAGAAGTCACATTCAAGACATTTATAGCACCTTAGAAATGTTGAGACATTTAACATTCAATTAATCCCCAAAAAAACCTATTAATTTTCAAAAACTCTTTGGCATCTGCCTACTTCTCCGTCTTCTTCACATATATCCCTATAAGAGCCTCCTGCATGGTTTCCTAGCTACCCATCTTTCCTTGTCAGGCATCCATAAAGACAGAAATCCTACTAATTCTCTGTGTTCATCTGTTCTTCAAATGATTAAACATGAAGACTTTATCGAAAGAATTCAAGTTCCAGACTGATAAAGATGTTGACATATCTGTAAACCTGAAATAACTGAGTTTTCTTATAAATTGTCATAATGGGCAGAACCATGACAAAGTTTTAGTGAATGTACAGTAATGTAGACACTGCTGGCAACCTTCCCTTTCCACTTTTCTATTCCTCACTCGTACTCCCCTCAAACACATACCTCTTGCTTAATCTTGCTTTAAAAATAATAGTGTATGTTTGATTAAGAAAATATATTAATATTAAGACATAATTTTTTTGAAAGACTTAGCATTTCTACTAAATTGCCCATTCCTTTCACGGCTTCTTTCTCTATCAGCAAGGCGGGGGGGGGGGGGGTTCACAACAACTTGATAAATATTCTGTTTGACTCATTATTTCTATATGGTGCCCTTTCATATAAGTCAAGCAGGAACTCTGGAAACCCCTGCCTTAGCTTTGAGGATGATTTGCTAGATACTTTACTCACAATAAGCACAATCCAGTAGTGAGTTAAGTTGAAAGAGTTTGTTTGAGAAACAAAGTCCTTGCAGATATGATATCAGTGAACTCTTTCCAGCAAACAAAATTGCCATTTAATGCAAAATGCAAAAATGTATAAAAGGATAGCCAACTTAACTTAAAAATAACACAAAGTCCTATAGGCATTAAAAGTGGAAATGAGTATGTTAGTAACAGGAAGGACATAAACTGTGAATCCAAAATGATTCAGGTAAATCATCTGCTTATCACATTCTAAATAAGATTGATATTTTGGGGCTCCTGAATGGCTCAGTTGGTTAAGCATCTGACTCTTGATTTTTGCCCAGGTCACAATCTCAGCATTGTGAGATCAAGTCCTGAGTTCGACTCTGAACTGGGTATGGAGCCTGCTTAAGATTCTCTCTCTCCCTCTGCTCCCCCAACCCCACTAAAAAAATCAAATAAATAAATAAATAAATAAATAAATAAATAAATAAATATTTCTTTGATATACATCCACCTTTTCCTTATTCTAATGGTAAAATATTATGTAAATTGATTTTCTTCCTATTACTTAGGTTACCAGTCTGAATGTTACACTCTAGTAAAAGCTGATGATGAAGCAGGAAGAAATGAATACATTCAATATGCATACTATTTTAGAAACTTAAATATGTGGCATTTTAGATCTCAGTTCAATAAAAATAAAAAGCTGTCGGTCCCTAAATAAGATCTGTCACTCACAACCTAATTCATATATTCTGAAAATTTAGTCCATCTCCAAATGTTACATTGTCTTTTATCTGTGTATGGTTAAATATAGATGAAGAGGAAACTGACCATTCCTCTGGTTGTCTTAAGTTATTTGTAACTTTGTCAATATATTTCTTTCAGGAAAATCAAGTTCTACTCAATCAGTGTATTTTCTCTATGGATCTGTATTTGCTTTTGAGTACCATATGCGTTGGGGATGGGATGTAGGGACTAGCAAACACTGCATAATGTATTACACCAATTAATTTGCTCCCTTTCAGATAAACTGATTAAAGGGAAATTAAATGGATTACTCTAATGAATATTAACTAATAGGAGTTAATTTGAAAACATCAATCTCTAATTTTTTTGACTTCCTACTGTTATTGCCTTGCAAATGACTTAGGTGTGATTTACTTAGCTTCAGAATTTTAACATATTAATTTCAATATTTCAGGATCAATAACAATCAAATAGAGCACAAATCCTTCACTAATAACCACATGTGTTATGACAATGGAGTTTTAGCTCAAAATAGAAGGTTGACAGTTTATAAAGAGATACCTTAGATGAGAATTTTATTTTCCATCTATGGTACAACTGGGTATTCTGATTATACTAAGATAATACTATTCAGTGTTAAACCTCTTTCAAGTGGATAAAAGAACCAGAAAGTACAGAATAAGCTACAAACTACATATATAATATTCTGAGCTCACAGTACAGATAATGTCTGGGGGTCGAATTTTTCTACTAAAATCCCAAATAGAAACCTGTAGTTTGGGCTTAAAATACACCTCAGAGTATTAGGCATATCTTTTTTACTTTCACTTCATTACCTTTTTTACCTTCATTGTTGTTTCCCTAACTGAGGTAAATGTTGTAGTTGTATTTAATTCTTTACTTTTAATACCTTGTATGAAACTCGACCACTCAGTGTATGATAAATGGGGCTATTTCATTACTTGAGGAGATTTACTTAAGAATCATAACTGAATTATAATATTGACATGAAGATCCATCTATATATTAGGAAAGGAAAGACAACTCTAATATTTACACCTACTTGTCTAGCATACTCTTTTTTTGTAGTCTAAAGGCTAAAGCTGGGATCCCTGGGTGGCGCAGCAGTTTAGTGCCTGCCTTTGGCCCAGGGCGCGATCCTGGAGACCCGGGATCGAATCCCACGTCGGGCTCCCGGTGCATGGAGCCTGCTTCTCCCTCTGCCTATGTCTCTGCCTCTCTCTCTCTCTCTCTGTGACTATCATAAATAAATAAAAATTTAAAAAAAATAAAAAAAAAATAAAGGCTAAAGCTAAACTGAAAAATGCATAGTTATGTATATGTAACTGTATTTATGCGTCTAAGTATTTGTTATGTAAAACACACACACAGGCAAGTAAGTACACATAGTGAGAGAGGAAGAAAGAGAAAGTCAGGGACAGATAGTTTCTTAAAGGCCAAGAAAACTTTTTCACCATGTATACAAACAGTACATTTTCTAGTCCTTTACAGATTACAAAAGTCAATACCAGTAGTTCTATCATCTTCAATAGTAATACAAATATTTTCATTCATGGTGAGACAGACAGATGAAGCTCCTGTTCTGCTGGCACTTACATTTGGTTGACAATAGACTCATTGAGGCCACTGTCAGCCTGACTCCAAACGCCCGTCTCCCTGTACCACCTGGTTGATGTCCAAGGCCCTCCTGCATTAACATCTCAGTGAATCTCTCCTGTTTGAGCAATCTTGTAGTTTCCCAAAACTTAAAGAAAAGCCATAGCTATGTATAAATAAACGGATAAATAAATCAATTACTGCATCAATCTAATGTGTTTCCCAAAGTAAGTAACCCCTAGGAAATATCAAAACTTCTTCCTACTAATTACTCCCGAAAAAATTTTTAACTGAAATTATCAAACAATTCATCTATCTATCTGTCTGTCTGTCTTCCATCTAACTGGAGATTGGGAAGTTTTTCTAGGAGCTGATGAATATATGGTCCTTTCCCCCAATCCTATTTCTACATTGACAAAGGGTAACACCCGATAAAGATTCAAAAAAAATAATGGAAAAATTTCTACATCAGCTCAAGGGTTCTTTTGCCTACTTTCCAGTGGGAATCTCTCTGAAAATATTTGCAATGCCCACATCTGTTGGCCAAATGTCTGAAGCGGAGAAGACCAATTGACTAATATAATACAATAATTTTACTGAAAATCTTATCCTCTTCTTTTAAGTTACTCCCCACACCAGTGAAGCCTTATAGTTTAGGATACTGGGGTATAGAGGTACGTTCAAGTTGCTTGCACAAGTATCTTTGTACTTCACAAGTTAGGCCTTCCTTTTCAATAACCAACCAGGCTTTGGGATTTGTTTGATGTATGCAAGGCATTCTTCACAAAGAGAAATAGGAGAGGGCATCTCTCTCATTCATACACACTGCTCTACAGCCTATAAATACTGTTATAAAATATTCTGAGGGGCAGCCCCGGTGGCGCGCGGCGGTTTAGCGCCACCTGTAGCCCAGGGCGTGATCCTGGAGACCCTGGATCGAGTCCCATGTCAGGCTCTCTGCGTGGAGCCTGCTTCTCCCTCTGCCTGTATCTCTGCCTCTCTCTGTGTGTGTGTCTCTATGAATAAATAAATAAAATCTTTAAAAAAATATTCTGAGTAAGCTTTCCGATATTAGACCTCTCTAGAAGTTAATTGGGGAGCTTTCATTAAGAATTGCATCAATACAAGCAGTCGTCAAGGGCTCAATCTTCCTGGCAAACAACTCTTTGCCATGACTTACTCCAAAAAAATATAAGTAAAGTTCCTAAGTTTATGTATGTTTGTTACCTAAAAACGGTTTGATAATAGAGCATATTTACTTCACACTCTGATTTTAATAAGTTTTCAGATTATAATCTATTTTTCTTTTTTAAAAATATTTAATTTCAGTTAATATGCATTGTAATATGTGTTTCCGGTATACAACACAGCCACACAACACCTCCATATAACATATGGTGCTTGTCACAACTGTACTCCTTAATCCCCATCACGTATTTAGCCCATCCCCCCACTCATTTCCCCTCTGGTAACCATCAGTTTGTTCTCTATATTAAGAGTCTGTTTCTTGGTTTGCTTCTCTCTCGCTCTCTTTCTCTTTGTTCTTTTGCTCATTTGTTTTGTTTCTTAAGCCAAATAAGTCAATCAAAGACAAATATCATATGATTTCACTCATATGTGGAATTTAAGAAACAAAACAAACGATAGCATATTTTTATCTACTAGATATTTTCTTTATTTCCTTTATTCCTTACTGACTTATTATTATTCCTTATACCATGTGTGGTATATGAAATATAAGTACAAATTATTTGACATTCTTCCCATCAAGACATGAAGTATTAGGCCTTTCCTTTAAATATAGGTGAGCTCTATGACTACTTTGAATCTGTGTCAATGTCTGTGCACAAGACAGTTTATTGGGACACTTTCTGGGAGCCCTGATCCTCTAGAAAAATCTACAACTACCCTGGGATGGCTCTGCTAGAGAATTCACGTATAGGTGCTCTAATCAACAGCCACAACAGGGCTCCACTGTCTGCACCAAGGTGAGCGAAGCTGTCCCAAACCCATAAACCAGCTCATCGACCAATGAATACTATCTAGTGACCTCAGTTGCTGCCAACTGCAGCAAAAGAATTATTTAGCCAAACTCTGCCCAAATTTCTGACCCATGAAATCATGAGATACAGTAAAATGTTATTTTTAAGCCTCTAAGTTTGGGAATAGTTTACCATATAGTGATAGATAATAGAAACATAAAACAGTACCTGGAATCCAGCTGCAAATATAGCAAAACTAGCATATACAGCATTGACTTTTGGACCAGAAACCAGGGAGAAGCACAAAATGAAATGAGACCTGGGTTTCTCTCAATCTTCTACAGCACAGGAAGCAAGCTGAGAAAGCCATTCAGTTTCAAGCACAATGCCATTTCTCATGTCACAGAATAAATGATTCAGAGAGCATAAATTTTTTTAGATACTACACCATATAGGATTTATTCTCTGAATATAATCAAAATTAAAAAAATAAATGCAATATGTTTTATCACTAATCATCAGGGAAGTAGAAATCACAGCCATAATGAGCTATCACCTCCTATCACCTCATACCTATCTGGATGGCCATTATTTTAAAAAAAGAAAAAATAATAACAAGGGTTAGAAAGGATGTGGAGAAACTGGAACCCTTGTACACTGTTGATAGAAATGAAAATGGCATAGTTACTATAGAAAATAGTGTGCAGGTTCTTAAAAGATTAAAAATAGAACTACCGTATGATCCAGATATCACACAAAAGGGTTTAAAAGAGGATCTCAGAGATATAATTGCACTCATATGTTCACTGAAGCATTAGTTATAATAACCAAGAGGTGAAAACAATCTAAATGTCCTTTGATGAATAAATGGATTTTAAAAATGTGGTACATACACACAATTTGATATTATTCAACCTTAAAAAAGGAGATTCTATCATATGCTACAACATGGATGGATCATGAGGACATTATGGTAAGTGAAATAAGCCAGTCACAGAAGTACAAATACTGTGTGATTCAACCTATATGAGGTATCCAAAGTAATCAAACTCATAGAAGCAGAGAGTAGAATGGTCATTTCCAGAGGTTGTGGGGAGGTGAAATGGGGAGTTGCTATTTAATGTGTATAGAGTTTCAGGCTATGCAAAATGAGAAAGTTCTAGAGATCAACCATACAACATTGTACATATAGTTAACAATAATGTACACTTAAAAACTTGTTGAGAGTAGATCTGATGTTACATGTTTTTTTTTTTAAATCAAATTAAAATATATTTAACAACATGGGGGGCCTGGATGGCTCAGTGTTTGAGCATCTGTCTTTGGCTCAGTTCCTGATCCCGGGATCCTGGGATTGAGTCCTGCATCAGGCTCCTATGTCTCTGCCTGTCTCTGTGTCTCTCATGAATAAATAAATAAAATCTAAAAAATATGCATATTTAACAATGCAACGTCTTTTAATATTACAAAGTACAACAACTTCAAAATATTTTAAAATAATTCAGGATACCTAATCCAATAGAAGCCAAATTAGCTCAAATGCTTTTTTTTTTTTTTAAGTAGTCTCCATACCCAGCATGGAGCCCAACTTGGGGTTTGAAATCATGACCCTTAGATCAAGACCTGAGCTGAGATCAAGAGTTGGATGCTTAACTGATTGAGCCACCCAGGTGCCCCACTCAAATACTTTTTTTAATAAGTAAGTGAGTTAAGAATTAAATGAGCAATTAAAAGATCAAATGATTGAAAGATCATTGTATAGGTTTTGTATAGACCCATCTATAAAATGAGGTTTTAAGAACAGTTTTCTCTGTATCAATAACCTTCATTGGCAGGGATAGAATTTCATCATTCCATAACATTACAATGTGTGGGAGAATCTATGTAAACATGTGTTGACAGATGTGAAAATTTTTCACCGAACTAATATAGGCTCCCTCCCCTGTCATTCTCCTCAACATACCCAAACTTATAAGAACTTTTTATTATTATCAAGACTCATTGCCTCCTATTACCTCAATCTCTCTCTCTTTCTCTTTCTCTCTCTCCCTCTCTCCCTCTGTGTGTGTATGTGTGTGAGACCTCCTCCCGCCCCCCCCCCAAAATTGAGGGAGATAAGAATTGGTAATGAAATCAGGGAAAGTGATAGATTTGGCTCATCCAATCTTTGAACCTTAATCTAAGGATCAGCATAGATACAGAAACCTATAATTTTCCCTCATTTCTTGGAATGTAGCAGGCAGAAAAGGGAGAGAGATGGTTTCTGGCAATGGGATGGAAGATTCATAACCAAATACTCATTATATGTCTTTAAAAGTGCTTAATATATTGGATAAGTCTGAGATGCACTGGTTGCATTGATGACAAACAGGAGTAGGGACACTGCTTCCTGAAGGAGTAGTTTTCGAGGGAGAAAGTTCTCTTTGCCCTGTCTCCTTTGCCCAAAGTCCAATACTGTTAAGATAACGTAGTTTTCATAGTGCCTGCTTCGTAAGGTCTACCAAGAAGAGGTCAATATGCTGTGCAAGCAAGGTTCAAAGAACCACATAAAGTGGTGGGAATATTTTTCTTTTGATTATTCACCTCCACCCCTGAACTTCTGTATTCCTTGAAAGGCAACTTCTTTAATTCTGCTTCTGGAGACCAAACTGATGATTCTGCATTTCCAAAGCATCTCTAGCATCCCTCTTCTTGCTTTTTTCCCAAAATAATGCAGGTCACTCTGCATCATGACCATGTGAGAAAGTCACTGGAGCTTGCAGAGTCAGGATGGCTGCCTTGGATTTTCCTCAGCTTATCCTATACGGTACATAGAATGAAACCTCATTGCCTCTGCTTAGTGTAAACGCAGAAGTCTGAGGCAATGCAAACCACTCTCTATTTTCATTGAAATTAGATATTAAGCCTTCCGGTAATACAGTAAGTTAGGATGCTGCTTTTTGTAAAGTAGGCTCCATGACCAATGCAGAGCCCAGTGTGTAGCCCAACATCAGGCTTGAACTCACAACCCTAATATCAAAACCTGAGCTGAGATCAAGACTCAGGCCCTCAACCAACCAAGCCACCCAGGCACCCCAGCATACTATTTTATTATTTTCTTTCTTTTTTTTTTTTTTAAGATTTTACTTATCTATTTGATATATAGAAAGAAAGCATAAGCAGGGGGAGTGGGAGAGGGAGAAGTAGTCTCTCTGCTCAGCAGGGAGGGCTGCGGGGGATTGTGGGGGCTAAATCCCAGGACCCCAGGATCATGACCTAAGCTGAAGGCAGATGCCTAACTGACTGAGCCACCCAGGTGCCCCTCCCAGCATACTATTTTCAAATTAAAGCACTATTGGGCTGTGAGGACACACAATATAAAAGTAATCAGGAATACTTGTCTATCTGTGGCTAAATTACATTTATGTCCACTTTTGTTTTTAATGCAGTGGCAGGGGACTGCTGGTATTGGTACTTAGGGGTCACTGTCCAACTCAGCTGGGTGACTGCTTCCTAGAACAGATGCTCTTTTAGAGCAGAGTGTATGTAACATGTTGGTTAAGAAAGAGCCCAGATTTTGAGTCACACAGATTGATTTGAATTGGGCTCTATACTATTTCTTGACCTTGGGCAAATGTCTTAACTTTTTCCTAGTTTCTCTATCTAAAAATGAGGATAATAGCAGTACCTACATTCTAGGAGTGCTTTAAGGACTTATAATACATGTTCCATATAAATCATCCTGAACAGCACCCAACACATACTAAGTACTCAATAAATCTTAGCTACAATCTTTAGTTTATTTTTCCCTACCTTTCTATAAGAAAACATTTTGTTATTGAGAGTACCATTTACATGTAAATAAAGGCATGAATGTAAGACACATATTAACAAGGCTGATCTACAACCAACTTCTCCCTACCTTGAACAATTCCATTTCCTCCATGAGGATCATGTAAGGACTGTTACCCTGTTGTTATTTTGCAGAAGAAATATGAATACACAGATTTTTCCGAATTGCTGCGTTTAAGTTTCATACATATAAATTCTTTGGCGTCTTTCCTAGAAAAATTGGGCACTCTCTGGGGTGAGCTTGTGATTTCCAGATGCATTCAGAGAGCTCAATGCAGCTGTTATCTCCTACTGACCAGCCACAACTGGCTCCAATGTTCCAAACAGGATATAGCCCTTGGGAGGGGAGAGGATTGATGAATGTCATATGAGTTAGCAAAGGCTTTCTTGAACTTACATCATGTTTAATTGTATCAAATGCTGTTCATTATGTGGTTAGGTTTGTGGTGTTTCTTGGAGAAAGGAACAAGGAGAAAAATTGTTGGCATCTGAAAGAAAACCAGAAATCTCTGTTCATTGGGGACCTCAAATTAGACTTGAGTCATAGGATTGTCAAGTTGCTCATGCTAGAGTCAGCTGGGCTGAATGGCTTCTTATAGCACAATACACACATTCTTATATAATCTCATTGTTTCATTTTTTTTAAAAATGGGGTTAGATATTCTCAGAAAGCAAGATTTGGGAAGAGTTAGGATACCATTTAGTTTCAAATCTTAACATTATACTAGGAGTTTTTCTATATATTTGAAGGCTGTCCCATTGAATTTAGAGAAGTTCTGTGGTAACTCTTATATAAAAGCACTGGTGGGGGATCCCTGGGTGGCGCAGCGGTTTGGCGCCTGCTTTTGGCCCAGGGCGTGATCCTGGAGACCCGGGATCGAGTCCCACGTCGGGCTCCCGGTGCATGGAGCCTGCTTCTCCCTCTGCCTGTGTCTCTGCCTCTCTCTCTCTCTCTCTCTCTCTGTGTGACTATCATAAATAAATTTTTAAAAAATTAAAAAAAATAAAAGCACTGGTGTATTCCTGCAAGACCCACTCCTGGATGCCAGGATGATCCTTTAAACAAGATATGCTGTAAAAGTCCTCCCTATGGTATTTGCCACCTTATTTTTAGGAAATCATCAGGCAAATATAAAGAGGAAGAAGTATCCTCATTTTTGTTAGAGGAGACTGCTAAGCTTGTGAAATCCAAAATGTAAGCCCTAACTCATGAAATATACAGTCTTATATCCACCCATACAAATGGAGAATAATAATGCAAATGGGCTTGACTTCAGAATACTTCAATTTTTACTTCACCTCTGCCACTTACTACCTGTATAACTCTGGGTTAGTCACTTAACCCATTTGAATATCAGTTCACTCTGAAACATGTAAAAACAACATTTACTTATCAAGTTCAAATACTATTGAGTACATAGGGCTCCCTGCGTTGTGATGCAGAAGCCATAGACCCCATCCCCACGAGCTCACAGTCTCGTACCATCAAACTCTGAATGAGAGAAGATATATAGAACTTCTCTGGTATGTTTTTGACTCTCAGCATTAATTGGTTTCAACTTAGTAATACCTTTCCAAATCTGCAGTTTACTTTGGCAGTATGGCATTTAATGAAAGATTGATTATGTACTGGGTGGTAGGCATAGCTTTTTAACAACCTTTCTGACTGCCTTTCAGTTTCAGCTAATTAGACATTGGGCCTTAGATAGGCATAGAAAGAGAATAGAGGCAGCCATGGGAAGATATATTTCATAACAAAATATTTTTTTAAATGAGAGTTGGGGTGCCTGGGTAGCTCAGTCTGTTATGCACCTGACTCTTGGTTTTGGCTTAGATCATGATCTCAGGGTCATGGGATCGGGCCTCATGGTGGGCTCAGTGCTCAGCATGGAGTCTGCTAGAGGTTTTCTCCCTCTCCTTCCTCCTCTGCTCCTCTCCTAGCTTGTGCAGTCTCTCTAATAAATAAATAAAACTTTTAAAAAATAAAATAAAATTAGAGCTGTTCAAGGATAGAAAGGGCAACTATTAGATGCCAGTTGTTTCTCATCAATGAGTCTGTTTAATCAGTCCAGAGAGTTTAGGTAATGCTCATGTTAATGAGATGTAGTAGTATCAGAGACAGTTGTGACTGGATGATACAGGTATTAATGAGGCACTTTTCCTGAACTTCCTCACTGGCTCATGACCATGCCACATTTGGGCCACTAGGAGGACATTTTCATCTCCTTGGAGGGGAGTAGTGTCAGAGAGGTAAAACTTCAAATGAGTAGTAGTAAAGCACAAAAACCTCCGACCAAAAATATGACAGAAAGTCCAATTGGGCAGAACCAACATATTTCCTTTTATCTGCTCCTTATTCCCCTTTCAGCTACACTTAAACAAAACAAAACAAAGCAAAAGAATAAAAACTAGGACCTCTAATGGGAGAGAAGAATTGAAGGAGAGAAGGAGGGACAGACCCAGTGAGATTCTCAGAGAGCAAGGACCCTGTGTTCTAATATCCTTGTGCTTAGGCTCAAGGTCACTTTTTCTGGAAAGCACGTAATAAGGTTTCACATGCCATCCCAGGATGGTGCATATCTGTTGAGTATGTGACTCCACTGAGTATAGGGAGGAACAGTTAAATATTCATATGTCTCAAAAGGAAGCACTAGGAGTTAGGTGAAAATGGACAGTGCTTGATATGTGGGTGAATAAGAGAAAATCTCTGAACCGAGGGCCAGACACCAGTAAGACCCAGGACAATATCTTAACAGATATAAGTATGCAGAGGGAGTTTTTATAAAGAAATGATTCCTATTGTGGTGGATGCCAACAGGGTCTGGATACCTGTCCAGATGCCATAGTGCCGTGTACTCCCTAGAATATAGTACACATTCTGGAGATAAGAAGGGAAAGAAAAAAATCCTGTCTCAATTGATTGGAAATCTAAAAACAGCTAAGAATTGTGTGAATTATGTTTTGATTATCAGTCAGAATAAGAATTTAGAATTCAGATTAATAGACAAAATCAATTAGGTAAAAATGTAGTTACATTTAATTTTATTCTGAGTTTGTAATCTCAGAAATTTATATGGCCTAATTTTACAATTCTTTTCCACCCTGAATATCTAGAATTACAGACAGAAGCCTAAGCTTTTGTTTTAGTTGTATTTCTCCAACTGCCTTTATTATTTGACTCTTGTTTTAATGTCTTGTTTGTGCCTTTTATTATATGTCATTTTAAAATTCTTTCTGAAAGTTCTATAAATAAAAATAAAATTGGGCACTGGACCCAAGATCTCTGGCTGATTATGTTGAGCCTGGATATTGGTTTTCACATGAAAATCTTAAAAGATAGCCCACCAAATTAAAAAGCAACATATGATACTAACACATGGTTGGCTCATATTTGTTTTTCTGACATTAGCTAAAAAGTATATTCCTGACTTAAACAGACTGTGTGTACCCATGGCATCACTTGTTGGCTAGTAAACCTGGACTTTATTCCTTTTGAGGGACCACTATTAAAAGAGATGAAAAGAGGGGCACCCTGCTGGCTCGGTGGTTGAGAGTCTGCCTTTGGGGTCCTGGGATCAAGCCCGCATCAGGCTCCCCATGGAGAGGCTGCTTCTCCCTCTGCCTAAGTCTCTGCCTCTCTGTGTGTCTCTCATGAATAAATAAATAAAATCTAAAAAAAAAAAAAGAAATGAAAAGATGAACAGGATTTTATCAGTGAAATATTATCGGAGGACTCACAACAGTTTGTGCTTAAAAACTCACTTCACCATGAACAGCAGCAGTGGCAGCAGCCGCAGAAGGAATGGATGCATCCTCAGTGACCTGCCAGGTCCAAAAGCTAGCTGGGAAATACATTCTGCATGTGAAATAGGCTAATTAAGTTCATTGTTCACTGGCTGTCACCCTAAGGGACTGCAAGGAGGTACAGGCAGTGTGCCTAACCAGGTTGGGTGGCAAACTTGAAACCCCTCCACCCCTTGAATATGCATATGAAGTGTGGACTGTCCCCCAAGGTCAGGAGTACAAGATAAATCTCTGTGTGCAATCATGCTAACATAAAAATAAAGGATTAAAATCTCATTAAGATGTTGTGAGGGGGATGAAGAGAGAAGACCAGAGCAGAAGGCAACGCAATGCCCTGCATGTGTCTTTTGCTAATGACCTTTATTTCATCAAAGCTCCTTGATTCGAAGATATGGATGCTGCTTATTGTAAAAAGCCTGCACAAAAGCACCATTTTGCCCCCACGTGAGTGCTCTGCTCTGCCTCAGTAAAAGAACTTCCACTCTATGAGGCTGAAGCCTCCCCTCTAACGTCAAGGAGGCAGTGGCTCTCCATGTGTTTCTTCTATGTGCTGCCATTTTTCAAGACCCCCTGGCACCTGCATCTTGTAATGACTGCATAGGAAATATGAAAACCCTTTCCTTAGCATAGTATTTTACTTCAAAACAACTACCCCTTTTGACAGAATTAAAGGGCAATATGTTTAGGGAACGAGATGACATTGCTCTGACAGCCTCAGCAAGACTTCTAGAGATAAAGAGGCATGCCTGCCCCGCTCAGGCACTACACCGTCTCATCTTACTCCTAACCCTGCTCTTTGCTCTCCCCACCTCCAGACCTAGTGCATGTGCTGTATGTTCCAACAATGGATCCTCGAGAGCCAAAAGGCCACCAGATAACAGTAGGAGAACCAATGCAAACATTTAGGTTTCTTGACCTCTTGTCCAGTGCTTTTTTTTTTTTTCCCACTTCACTGGGTCCTGACACTGTTCATTCAACACTTTTAACTCTGCCTGCAACTCCCAAACTCCAAGCACCAATCAAGCTGCAGATATAAATGTGAATTCTAGGGGAGCTTGCCTAACAGTTGTTGTTGCATTCTAATAAAAAGATCACCATTGCTCCATTTAGAGGATTTTTGCAAAACGATCTCTCAGAGTTCCTGGAATATGAAAGGCAGAAGCAAAGCAAAATGTCAACATTAATTTGATACAGCTTTTTGTTGAATGCAAAATGGTTCATTAAAACCTTAAACAGGTGGCAGGCTTGGCAGCCCACTGTGTGTACGCTATGGACAGATTTATTATGCCTTTCATTTTAAAATATTTATGCAGAAACAGCCTCAGTGAGATAAATTATCTTGTTCACAAGAGCATTCTGTTCGAGGCTGCTATGATAACTGCCATATCAATCAAATTATGCAATGAAAACTTACCATCAATTTTATAATCATCATCAATTATTTGTAACTTAGGAAACTCTTTTCATTACTTCTCCATTTTAATTTTGGGGTCTTCCAGGCACCTTTTATCTAATGGTGGGAGATACAGCCACAACATGGAGACTGTATGCAGGATGTCACTGCAGTTTCTGAGGGTCAGAGTGGGAGGCTGCTATGCATTGCAAAGCAAACATCATTATGTGTGAGTAGCATTGGCTCTACTCATCCTGTATGATGAGTCTGGGTAGACAGGAGCATGTAAACAACAGAGGCATGTTCCAACATTAGGGCGGGTTTGCTTCATCATATGAGGTGAGCCACAAGCCAATTCAAGTTCAGCATAATGTCAAGTGAAGCAGAATATGTGCTTCAGACTCATTACTGAGTCCTTCAATAATTGCAATAACTCCATAGGCTCACTGCCATCACTTATCCAGGAGCTGGAAGTTTCTACTAGCAGCATCTGCCATTTGGCAAAGGTTAGTCTCATCAACTTTAAATATTACAGGACATTTTCTCTTGAAGAATATCCAGATATGGTTCTCCCACAATCCTGTCTGTCGTAGAACTTCCTAGATTGTTTCAGTTCATGCGGCGTCTGGAGTTTCACGTGTATTAATGAAGGCAACATTCTGGAAGCTACTTTCTGATCATCCTGACCTGCTAAGGTCGCTTCCCACAACTGCTAGATGCATACCAAATCTCCCTGTAAGCACACTTGCCTACAGAAAACACCCAGAGAGGACCAGTAAGGGGAGGTGATACAACTTGGCATTTCTTACCCAGACTCTCGCCTCACTTCCATTAGGAAAACCCTGATTATATTCACTACTGTCTTAGCTGAGTACTTCAAGGGCAAGGACAGCTTGGTTTTTCAACTGGCCTCTGATGTAGAGTTGCCCTCATCTTTCTGCTCCGTGCAGCTTTTCAGTCTTTACTTCTGCCAAGGAAGGAGGCTTACCAATCTTTCCTTCTTTTCTTTCCCTCACCAGAATTGCTCTCTCCTCCTCTACCGTGAAGCACATCATGTACCTTTTCTCAAAGCAATGCTCAAGAAGAACCTCCATGAAGACTTCTCAGCCTAACTCTCTCATGACAAATTGTTATGACTGCCCTCTTGGCACCTGTGAGTAACCACGCAGTTCTAATTGGCAAGATGCACATTTTTGGATGTGGCTATTTTTGGCTTTTTGTCCCCATCAACTATTAGGAATTCTCAAACAGCAACAAAAAGCCTACCTCAAGGCAGATCCTTCAGGTCAATTTGAGATGGTTATAAGAGTGCTGGAATGTGAGTAATTACTTCAAGGTTTCTGAGATGAATCCTCATTTATCCTGGAGAGCCAATACTCTGCACACTGACACACTTTAAACAACAGTGAGAGGTGCCATTAGCCCATTGATTTTCACTATGAAACTGTCAGAAGAACATGGGGCTTGAAGTCAGAAAAACTGAGTTCTAATCCCTGCCATCTTCTTCCCTTAGGAGTTGTGCAATTGTAAGTCCTCTGTGGTCTTAGATGTGACTCAGCTTTCTCATCTATAAAATGTGCAAAATGGCATTGGCTGTGGCAACCTTCAAGGGAGGCTGACTTACGCAAGGTATATATACATTTGTTTAGTAAAGTAGTATTATTATAAAGCTATAGTATTATTATTACAAGCACATATTTGTCAAAGAGATTTTGTATTATTCTTGGATAAGTGATAAAATGACACAATTCATGTAATCTTCTTTAAGAAGTGAGTACAAATGGTCTGAATTTTAATACTACTAGGTGCTTTCAGCAAGACTAGTTGCATTTGCCTACTTAATCCCTTTTAATTAGGCTGACAGTAAGATTAATGAGATCTACCATTTCTGCTAGAGCATGGTTCATAAAAGTGTGATCACTGTTTCCACAGTACCAACAGCATCTAGGAATAGTAAGAGAAATGCACATTTGGGGGCTTTACACTACACCTACTGAATCAGCTTTCCAGACAGTTCTGATGAATGCTAAAGATTGAGAGCCATGGCTTGATCAGTAGACTGGGGTTTTAGTCCAGATGCCGGTAACTTGGTGGGTAGGCTTGGAGCCCAGGATAAGACATCATGAAATTCTGGGCATTCACAATAACAGCAGCAGACCACCTCAGATTTTCAGTCAGTGCAGACTTCTGAATGTTATGATGTTATGATTTCCATTAAATATAAACTGTGCAACAAAGTATAGTTTTTTTTTTCTTTAGAGAGAATGTGAGTAAGGGAGGGAGGGAAGGAGAGAGTGATAATCTTAAGCAGGGTCCATACTGGCAGCCGATGCGGAGCTCGATTCCTGAGATCATGACCTGAACTGAAATCAAGAGTCAGTGCTCGACTGACTGAGCCACCCAGGTGTCCTCAACAAAGTATGATTTTTATAAACCTTTCTAAGTCTTTTCTACATGAGTAAATTAGAATTTTTAAAGTGCATTTCCAGGCCAGGAAACCAGATTTGGGGATTCTAAATATACAGAATATGCAGTTGTAAGGGCAAAGACTCTGACTTTAAGTGACTAAGTGCACTAGACCAAGTTGAGTCATCAATTCCCAGAATGACTCAAGGCAGGTCAGCCTCTCAATGCTTAGACGTCCCCACTGGTAAATGCAATAGTTGTGTTAAAATGTTCTCTAAGCACTTTTCCCGCTCTCCTTTGTCTAACCTGGAGACTACTTCTTTCTCTTTCACACCTATCCTGAAAATCGCATTCTTAGAATAGAACAGGAGGCCAGAGAGAAACACTGGCTGAGAAGCAGAGGAGGGAGAACAAGGACACAGGAAAGTCTCATCTCCCATACCATGAAGTCATTAAAAGAAAATCATAAAAAGTAACTAAAATCCATCTCTAAAATGAATATGAAACAGTACCAAATTTTAAGAATTATACAATAAACTGTGTTCACCCTTTAAAAGGAAGCTGCCTATAGGTGTGTGGGAATGCCTCTAGGGCTTTCTGTACAGTTACAAAGGGGGATGAAGAAATGTCCCAAATAAGGACAGCACATGGGCAAGTCTGCAACAGGGGAATCTTTGAACTCAGGCCACTAACAGGAGGTAGATATGAAACAAAAGGAAGGGCAGAGGGCAACACAGCTGCTACACCCTGCACATGTTCCTTGTATAATAAGCTCATTTTTATCTTAATAGAGGAAAACCTTTTCTCCAGCTTGTTCTGTCAAAATATGCCATGGCCACTGACTAGCTTCCTAAGGGTAAAACTCACACTCCTCTAAGTCCAGAAAGAAGAAGTGAACTGAATGTTTACAAATGCCCTTAGAGAAATGATGACATAAATTCAATGTTTTAGTAAAGATGGCATGCTATTACATCATTATGGTTGCAGAACATCAAACAACCAGACCTAATGAAAATAAACACCCAGCAGGGAAAATATTTAATTATACAAAGAGGAGCAGCTAGCCTCTGAATGCTAGAATTCAGTATTTTCCATTTCCACTTTCCAAATGTTATTAAATAACGTTGTTTATTTTTTTCTCATTCTGATGGACACTGAGCAGCAAATATTTCCTTGCCCTGGAGAAATCCACAAAGCCATTTCTTCCTGGACCATCAGGGCCCAACTGGAACCAGGGGTCTGCCTTTCTCACTTGTTTGACTCCAAAACTCACTGCTACCACGGATGGGTCAGCTGACTCGAGAGCCAAGATTTGCCAGCTGATACAGAGCAATAATCAAGCTGGCCATGGGAAACATTGTACTTGAACTCATTGCCAAAAGCAGTCTCTGCAACTCCAACCATGGGTGGGGTGGGTGGAATGGGTGGGGGAGGATACTCAAAATAGTCCCTCCCATTTGGTGTCTCCGTTGTGACATTTATGTATAAACCATGCCATGACTAAAACAAAGTTATGAAGTCCCAGTTACAAAGTCCCAGCTGAGAAACCATTTGCACACTTCCATAGGAAAGTCAGACTAAAAGGAAGTGCAAGTTAAAAGGAAATTCACAAAGAGAGAGCTTAGTAGCCAGAAATTGAAAGAGCTCATCTTGCCACAATATGGCTTAATTCAACATCTCCTCTCTCTAGTTCATCCCAGGCTCCACTCATATTTATGCCCAGTGATCTTTCTCTTTATGCACTAGGCTAGGTATTTTTAAGAGAAATTCAATCCACATGGTTTCCGATTCATTTATATACATAAAACACATCAGAATAATAGCAGAATGGCTCCTGATGGGCAAAAAGTTTTCTTAGCCTGCTTCCTCATTAGGAATGGAAAACTGTGTTGTGTGCTTATTAACTCGTTCATCTTTCCATAGGTTAAAGTTTTACTACAAAGCTTGGGCACCAAAAGGATGGAATATGTTCCAAGTCGGTAACTCTGCTCCTTAAATGGGGAAAAGCATTTATCTCTGATCCTGGGTCTTTTGAGGTGTCTTGGCTCTTTCTCAAGAGACTTTTCTATATATGTTCAGAGGTAGATTTGCAGCACATTCCCCCTTTTAATAGAGGCAGTAGCAGGTACTCATTTTTTAGCTAGGCAATCCTAGTCTCCAACTATCATTTCCCAACCGTAGAAGTCAATGTAAGAAAAGTTCTACAGAAAGTTCCCCTTTCAATTGCATAAATATACAGTTAACCCTTGAACAATATGGGGGTTCAGGATGCTGATCCCCCATGCAGTAAAAAATCTGCAAATAATTTTTGACTCCCCTAAACTTAACCAGTAATAGCTTACTGTTGATCAGAAGCCTTAGCAACAATGTAAAGCCGATTAACATGTCTTTTGTGTTCTATGTGTTATATACTGTATTCTTACAATAAAGTAAGCTAGAGAAAAGAAATTGTTATTAAGAAAATCATAAAACATATTTATAGTACTGTCCTGTATTTATAAAAAAAAAACCCATATGTAAATGTACCTGTGTGGTTCTAATCCCTGTTGTTCAAGGGTCAACTGTACTAGAGCATGTACAAAGCATTTTGGAGAACTTCAGAAGAAACAGAAGTGCCCTCTTAACAGAAATGGATGCCCTGTACTTCCAGCTCCAACATAAAAGCCTGCAGCAAAAGCCTCTTTATTCATATTCAGTTCCCTCATCCACAAACTTCATTGAATCACTTCTATTCACTTACACATTCATTAGTTTACTCATACTTTGATTTGGCAAATGTTTATTTCACTGCCTACTTAGAGCCAAGTTATTGGAATATGGAATATTGTTTTTGATTTCTTAGGAGAGGCAAACTAATATAATAATTTTTATAATTGACCAATGGACTAAGTATGGTAGGAATACAGGAAACAGATCACTTAATTTTTGCTGAGAAGGGCAGAAAGACTCAGAGAAATCAAAGCTAGAAAGACAGGTAGGATGATTCAAGGAAAGGGCAGTCTCATCAAAGGTAACACCAAGTGCAAAGGCACAAAGGCATAAAAGAAAAATGTGTTCCCCATTCTAAAGGGAGTTCAGAATTGATGAAGCAAAATATAAGTGTCGTCTGAGAATGTCTAAGATGGGAGCTAATAATGAAGGGCTGTGTATGCCATACAAAATAATTTAGATTTTATCTTGTAAAATGATTGTTAATTGAGTATGACCTAGAGATTCTTTTTCCAACACTCACCTGGGCCCTAACCCAAGAGTATCCAATTTTGTCAGTTTGGGATGAAGCCTCTCATCTATATTTTCATAAACATCCATAGATCATGTTGCCTGTTCCTGCTTTAGAACTGCTTTAGGCTCCTAGGAACCACTGAAGAATTGAGAGTATGGAAAAGCCATAATGAGCTTGAGTGCTGGTAGGTCCCTTCCTGAGGAATACGAAGGAAATTCTGCAAGGGAGGGAGTGGCTTCCGAGGCAAAGAGAATTTCAGGCAAGAATGAACGAAGTCCTGAGGACATGGCAGGAAGCAAGGTAAGTAGATTTAAGAGAAATGATGGGCATTAGATTACTAGAAATTGGTGACCTAAAACTACATTCTCCTTGGTGACACCATTCCCCAAGAAAGGAGACATGGGATGGAGGAAAGAAAGTGAATTCGACTTCTCATCTGCTTGGGTTCGGAATGTAAATTAAATAGGAGACCAAGAAGATATTAATTGAATATTTCCTTACTGCTTCTTCTTCTTTTGCAATGCTGGTAATTTGGGAGTGTTTTTTTTTTTTTTCTTTTTATGAGAAACACAGAGAAAGAGAGAGAGAGACAGAGACAGAGACAGGCAGAGACACAGGCAGAGGGAGAAGCAGGGTCCATCCAGGGAGCCCAACATGGACTTGATTCCAGGTCTCCAGGATCATGCCCTAGGCTGAAGGTGGCACTAAACCGCTGAGCTACCAGGGCCACCCATGGGAGTGGTTTTATTTGAATTGGCTAACATAGCACTTATTAAGAATTCCCAATTCCAAACACCATGGGCAAGTTGCAATTCTAACAACTTATGTCAAATAAACGTCAACTAGAATCACTCTGTCCTCTTCTAAAGATTGGGATTAAATATTAAGGAGGCATCTTCAGATAATTTTCCCCAATCCTCTTCCCTCTCTGCTGGGATCACTTGAGCACTATAGTCTGTATTCAGCTGCTTGATGCAGCCAAACAGAGAAGCTTATTGGAAAAAAAAGGGGGGTGCTGAGTTACAGAATATTCAAGTAGGAGAAATTATTCCTGGGATAGAATCAGAGTTTGCAAGCCTCCCCATCCCAACCCAGATAAAAATTACTTTCCACAGCTTCATATCCATTCTCTTCTCCTACTTTTCCTGGCGCCCCTCCAAGCATCAGTGTTCTGGGGATCTGTCCTGAGGCCCCAATAAAGTATGTTGACATATTTTCCTATACAGTTGAAGAACCTAGTTCACCAAAACATTGAATTTATTTTTCTTGAATTACTGAAGATATCTACATATTTGATTGTTTTTCATTATAATGTCCTCATTTGCAGAAGTAGATGCATTAAAATATTTTTCTATCATTATCTCCTACAGACAGTTTGGGCCACTAAAATACACAATTTGATTGCAACTACTCATGTATTATACAGAAAAACCTGTGTTCTATCTGTTTGAAAGTACAGGGCTAATACAGGTTACTTTTCAAAATCTTTTTAGATTGTATATTTGTATGTTTGCAGTGTTGGTGACTTGCAGTGTTTTTATTTGTATTGGCTAACATAGAATTAAGATTTCACAATTTCAAACACCAAGGGCAAGCTGCAGTTCTAACAATTTATGTCAAGTAAATTACATACATATACACAGGTAAATGCTGATTTTACATACATTATATACAGACAAACATACACACATATATATTTTTTTATTGGTGGTCTTTTCTTTCTTTTCATTTATTATTGGGTTGTCTGTCTTATCAAGTTGTAAAAGTTCCTTATATATTTTGGATATAGAATTGTTTCTCAGATATGTGTCCTGCCAATATTTTGTCCCCATTTATGGTTTGGTTTATTTTCTTAACTGTGATTTTCAAGGAGCAAAGGTTTTTAATTTTGATGGAATCCCACTTTTAAATATTTCATTCTTTGTACTCCTTGTGTACTTTCTTAAAAAAAAAATCTTTGTCTTATCCAGGGTCACAAGATCTCCTGTTTACTTCTACAAGTCTTACAGTTTTGCATTTTGGTGGTCTTTTCTTTTTTATAACAGCACTTCCTCCTGCCAACACTGTCTCTGTAACTTCTCTTTCCAATTTCCTCTTCTCATATAATGTCTAGCAAAAGGTAAAGTGTGATCAGGATGGGTCTGTTCACCTCGAAGCATCCCCCATTCTCCAAATAATGTGTGCTATGAATTTCTAACAAGATGTGTTACTGTAATATGTTGACCCTATGGCCCTAAAACTTAAGTCCAGCTTACAGGGTAGTGAAATATCACATGAGAGCCAGACTTCCTCAATTAAATAAAATCATGTTGTCTCTCTAGATAACCTACCTTGGCAGTGAAGACTGAATTCTGAAGCAATTTCATGCAAGGAAGCAAAAATAACAGGTAGATTTTGAAGGCTTGATGTTCCTGGATTTTGTGCACCCAACCACGAGTAGGAAGCCCAGTCATTGAGCCAATACCTGGGACCACCAAGCATTCCAGAGTAAATCCTGTTACTTGGTGATAAAACGGCAGCTCAGAGAGTCAATGAAAGGCAGAATATACACGGGAATGTTAAAGATTCTACCACTACACGTAAAATCTAAGTTTATCCACCTTCAGCGTTAGTTCAGACCTTAGGTCACATCACCCACAACTTTCCCCTTGATTACTTCACCAGCCTAATTGCCTTCACTTGGTATTTGCCCCTTCTCTCTTTCTTCCAGAACTAGAGCCAGAGTAATCCTTCTGACAGGCCTAGCCAACACTTCAGTTTACAGCTTAAGCCCTCAAACCCAGTTTCTCTGGATCAAGGTCCAACTCTAACATGGATTGGTTCTTGGGCCCATGATGCAGGACCACCTTCCTACGCTCACAGCTTTGTTTCATGAGGCTTTTCCCCCTAAGCAGACACAGCAAGATTTTCAAAATTCCAGGCTCTTTGCAAGGACAGTCATCTCTTCTCTGTTTCCAGGTAACCTCAATTCACCTTTTGATCAGATTAGAGGTTATTTCTTCCGGGAAGATGCCATTAGCCCCTTCTACGTGCTACTACAGTAAACCGTACTTGCCTGTATTTATGTAGCGCTTTGCAAATGCACTATGATTGTCTACCAGCTCCCCCGCTTTCTTTCATTTTCTCCATCAGTTCCTTGTGGGTAGAATATTTTAGTTTCTTAGCAACTCCTGGAGCTAGCTCACTGCCCACACATAGTAAGTTCTCAGTCACTAGTTGTGGAATAGAATGAATGAATGAATGAATGAATGAGTGGTATAAAACTATATACCATGTTCTGTATTGCTTTAGTGGCCTTTGATATGATGAGACAGAAAGTCACAAATTATAATTCTAGTGGAAGTCTGTGAACAAAGAGATTGGTGTAAATTAACTAAAGTACTGAGGAGAAAATGAATCAAGTGTACTTTAATAAGAAATGTATTATACTTTGAATCCTATTTCTTTTTATTATCATGATGTCAAGGAGTGTCACAAAACTGAAGAGACCATCCCAACCATCATTTAAATAATACTTAAGATGTGTAATTTTTTTCTTTTTTTTTCTCCTTATTTTGAGAGAGAGAGAGAGCGCGCGCACACGGGGTGGGGATGAAGGGGAGGAGGGAGAGAGAGAATCCTAAACAGGCTCCATGCTTAATGCAGAGCTTAATGTGGGGCTTGATCTCAAAACACTGAGATCATGACCTGAGCCAAAATCAAGAGTCGGATGCTTAACCAACTGAGCCACTCAGGTGCCCCATAATTTTTTTTCATTTTTAAATAACTTTATGATTTATGTTACTCAACCACTTCAGAAAAGCTTTGCATTAATCTATTTATCTATTTATTTATTATAATTTAAATTCAATTTAATTAACATATAGTGTATTATTAGTTTCAGGGGTAACATTTAGTGATTCATCAGTTGCATATAACACCCAGTGCTCATTACATCAAGTGCCTTCCTTAATGCCCATCACGCAGTTACCCATTCCCCCATTCTCCCACCCACCACCCCTCCAGCAATTCTCAGTTTGTTTCCTAGAGTTCAGCATCTCTTACAGTGTAGCTCCTTCTCAATATTCATCTTATTTTATTTTTCCTTCCTTTCCCCATGTTCATCTATTTTGTGTCTTAAATAACACATGAGTAAAATCATATGGTATTTGTCTTTCTCTGACTGACTTATTTCACTTAGCATAAAACCCTCTAGTTCCATTGAAGTCATTGTAAATAGTAAGATTTCATTTTTTTGTCGGCTAAGTAATATTCCATTGTATATAGATACACATCTTCTTTATCCATTCATCTGTTGATGGACAAGTGGGCTCTTTTCATATTTTGCTATTGTGGACATTGCTGCTATAAACATTGAGGTGCATGTGCCCCTTTGAATCATTATGTTTGTAGAGCAATTGCTGGGTCATAGCTTAGCTCTACTTTCAGCTTTCTGAGGAAACTCTACACTGTTTTCCAGAAGGCTACACCAGTTTGCACTCCCCTTTTGTACTCACAACAGTGTAAGAAGGATCCCCTTTCTCCCTAACCTCACCAACATCTGTTTGGTATCTCACTGTAGTTTTGATTTATATTTCCCTAATGCTGAGTGATGTTGAGTATCTTTTCATGTACTCACTCAAAGTGAGACTTTGACTTCTGTTGGCCATATGGAGGTCTTCTTTGGAAAAATGTTGTTAATGTCTTCTGCCCATTTCTTGACTGGATTTTTTGTTTTGGAGGTGTTGAATTTGATAAGATCTTTATAGATTTTGGATACTAGCCCTTTATGTGATAAGACATTTGCAAATATTTTCTCCCATTCCATAGGTTGCCTTTTAGCTTTGTCAACTATTTCCCTTGCTGTGCAAAAGCTTTTTATCTTAATGAAGTCCCAGTATTTCATTTTAGCTTTTGTTTCCCTGGCCTTTGAAGACATGTCTAGCAAGAAGTTGCTATGGACAAGGTCAAAGAGGCTGCTGCCTGTATTCTTTTTTAAGATTTTGATGGATTCCTGTCTCATATTTAGGTTTTTCATCTATTTTGAATTTATTTTTGTGTATGGTGTAAGAAAGCGGTCCAGTTTTATTCTTCTGCATGTGGCTGTCCAATTTTTCTAACACCATTTGTTGAAGGGACTGTCTTTTTTCCATTGGATAGTCTTTCCCGCTTTGTTGAAGATGAGTTGACCATAGAGTTGAGGGTCCATTTTTGGTCTCCATTCTGTTCCATTGATCTATGTCTGTTTTTGTGCCAGAACCATACTGTCTTGATAATTTCAGCTTGGTAATACAGCTTGAAGTCTGGAATTGTGATGCCACCAGCTTTGGTTTTCTTTTTCAACATTCCTTTGGCTATTTGAGGTCTTTTCTGATTCTATACAAATTTTAGAATTGTTTGTTTCAGCTCTGTGAAAAATGTTGATAGTATTTTGATAGGGATTGCATTGAATGGTCGAGGTAGTATAGAAATATGTTAGTATAGACAATATTTGTTCTTCTAATCCATGAGCATGGAATGTTTGTACATTTCTTTGTGTCTTTTTCAATTTCTTTTGTAAGTGATCTGTAGTTTTTAGAGTACAGATCCTCTACTTACTTGGTTAGGTATTATTTCTAGAATAAACCTATTTTATGGTTTTTGGTGCAACTGTAAATGGGATTGAGTCCCTGATGTCTTTTTCTTCTGCCTCATTGTTGTGTATAGAAATGCAGCTTACTTCTGTGCATTGATTTTATATCCTGGCACTTTGCTGAATTCCTGCGTAAGCTCTAGCGATTTTTGAGTAGAGTCTTTTGGGTTTTCCACATAAGGTATCATGTCATCTATGAAGAGTGAGACTTTGACTTCTTCTTTGCTGATCTGAATGCCTTTTATTTCTTTTTGTTGTCTCACTGCTGAGGCTAGGACTTCCAGTACTATGTTGAACAAGAGTGGCAAAAATGGACCTTCCTGTCATGTTCCTGACCTTAAAGGAAAAGCTCTCAGTGTTTCTCCATTGAGGATGATACTCACTGTGGGTTTTTCATATATGGCTTTTATGATATTGAGGTACATTCCCTCTATCCCTACACTGAAGAGAGTTTTTATCAAGAAAGGATGCTGTATTTTGTCAAACGCTTTTTATGCATCTATTGAGAGGATCATATGGTTCTTGTTCTTTCTTTTATCAATGTGGTGTATCACTTTGATTGATTTGGGAATGCTGAACCACCCCTACAGCCCAGTAATAAATCTCACTTGTCCATAATGAGTAATCCTTTTAATGTACCTTTGCATCCTATTGATTAATATCTTGGTGAGAATTTTTATATCCATGTTCATCTGGGATATTAGCCTATAATTCTCCTTTTTGGTGAGATCTTTGTCTGGTTTTGGGATCAAGGCAACACTGGCCTCATAGAATGAATTTGGAAGTTTTCCTTCCATTCCTATTTTTTGAAACAGCTTCAGAAGAATAGGTATGAATTCTTCTTTAAATATTTGGTAGAATTCTGCTGGGAGGCCATCTAGCTCTGGACTCTTGTTTGTTGGGAGATTTTTGATTACTGCTTTAATTTCTTTGGTGGTTATGGGCCTGTTCAGGTATTCTATTTCTTCCTGTTTCAGTTTTGGTAGTTTATATGTTTCTAAGAATGCATCCATTTCTATTAGATTGCCTAATTTGTTGGCATATAATTGCTCATGATATTCTCTTATAATTGTATTTCCTTGGTGTTAGTTATGATCTCTCCTCTATTATTTTATTTATTTTCTCTTTTCTTTTTGATAAAATCCCTGGCTAGGGGTTAACTGATCTTACTAATTCTTTCAAAGAACCAGCTCCTAGTTTCATGGATCTAGTCTATTGTTTTGTGTTTATATATCATTGATTTCTGCTCTAATCTTTATTATTTCTCTTCTCCTGCTGGACTTAGGCTTTATTTGCTTTGTCCAGTTCCTTTAGGTGTAAAGTTAGGCTGTATATTTGAGACTTTATTTGTTTCTTAAGAAAGGCCTGTATTGCTATATACTTCTCTCTTAGGACCACCTTTGCTGCATCCCAATGGTACCAAATTGTCATGTTTTCATTTGATTTATTTCCATTTTTTTTAATTCTTCTTTAATTTCCTGGTAAACTAATTCATTCTTTAGTAGGATGCTCTTCAACCTCCATGTATTTGTTTCTTCTAAATTTCCTCTTGTGATTGAATTTGTTTTAAAGCATTTTGGTGTGAAAATATGCATGAGATAATCTCCAGTCTTTTTGTACTAATTGAGACCTGATTTGTGAACCAGTATGTAATCTATTCTGGGAAATGTTACATATACACTCAAGAAGAATGTGTGTTCGGTTGCTTTAAGTGAATTGCTCTGAATATATCTCTGAAGTTCATCTGCTCCAGTGTGTCATTTGAAGCCTTTGTTTTGTTGTTAATTTTCTGTGTTGATTCCTGTTTTGTTGTCCATTGCTGTGAGTGGGTGTTAAAGTCCCCCACTATTATTGTATTATTATCAATGTATTTAATTTTGTTATTAATTGGTTTATACATTTGGCTGCTCTCAAGTTAGGGCCATAAATATTTACAATTATTAGATCTTGTTGGATAGACCCATTTATTAAGATATGATGTCCTTTTTCATCTCTTATTACAGTTTTTGGTTTAAAATCTAGTTTTATGTAAGGATTTCTATTTCAGCTTTATTTTGATATCCATTAGCATGTTAATTGTTCTCCAGCCCCTCATTTTTTATCTGGAGGCATCTCTGGGTCTAAAATGAGTCTCTTATAGAGAGCAAATTGATGGATCTTGTTTTTTTTATACAATCTGATACCCTATGTCTTTTGATTGGAGCATTTAGTCCATTTGCATTCAGAGTAATTATTGAAAGAAATGAAGTTAGTCTCATTGTATTACCTATAAAGTCACTGTTCCTATAAATTGTCTTTGTTACTTTCTGGTCCTTGCTACTTTTAGGCTCTCTTTCTGCTCAAAGGATCCCCTTTCATATTTCTCATAGGGCTGTTTAAGTGTTCACATATTCCTTTAGTTTTTATTTGTCCTAGAAACTCTTTATTTCTCTTTCTATTATGAATGACAGCCTTGCCATATAAACTATTCTTAGCTGCATGTTTTTCCCATTTAGCATATTGAATATATCATGCCAGTCCTTTCTGGCTTTCTAGGTCTCTATGGACAGGTCTGCTGCCAGCCTATGTTCCTATCCTTGGTAGGTTAAGGACCTCTTGTCCCAAACTGCTTTCAGGACTTTCTCTTTATCTCTGAAATTTGCAAACTTCACTTTTACATGTCAAGGTATTGACCTATTTTTATTGATTTTGCAAAATGTTCTCTGTGCCTCCTGGACTTGAATGCCTAGTTTCTTCCCCAATTTAGAGAAGTTCTGAGCTATATTTTCTTCAAATAAACCTTTTGCCCCCCCCCCTCACTTCATTTTCTGGGACCCCTATTATCCAGATATTATTTTGCTTTGTGGTATCACTGATTTCTCCAACTCTCCCTTCTTTATCCAGTAGTTGTTTTTCTCTCTTTTTCTAAGCTTCCTTATTTTCTATCATTTTGTATTCCCTATCACTGACTCTATCTTCTGCCTCATTTGTCCTTACTATTGGAGCCTCCACTTTTGACTATCCTGTTGGGATTGTACCTCTCTTAGCAGGAGGCTGGGTTCAGTGTAAGTGACTCCCGATTATACCATGTGATGCTATTTTACCCGCTGAAGGATTTCAACACCAATGGGGGGGATTATAATGGTGGCACCCTGATCTCTAGCCCCAGAGCTGAACATTCACACTCCCTCACTCTTCCGTGAGCGCTTACAGAAAAGCAATCACTCTCATCTCCCTGGTTTCCATCCAAACTTGTATTCATTTTTAAAAAAGATTTTAAAAATTAATTAATTAAAGAGAGAGAGAGTGCACACACACAAGCTGCGGGGGGCACAGAAGAAGAGGGAGAAGCAGACGCCCTGCTGACTGGGAGCCGGACTCAGGGCTAAATCCCAGGACCCTAGGATCATGACTTGAGCCAAAGGCAGACGCTTACCTGATTGAGCCACCCAGAAGCACCATCCCCCCCTCCTTTAAAAAAGATTTTATTTATTTATTAGAGAGGGAGAGAGAGAGTGACTGAGAATTCTTATCTCAGGCTCACAACTCAGTTTCCAGCCTCCAAACTACACATACACCTCTGGTGCAAATCCATGCTGTTCCTCCCAGAGGGAAGGATGGAAGTTTCCCTGCATTTCTGCCTTTTGGCCCCTGCCTGGAGAGCAGTCTCACAACTCTATAGCAGTTCACAATTTATGGCAACACGGAGCAGACAGGTCATGCCTAGAATAGCCTTTTCCAACCGGTTTCCCTGCTCTGATGCCTGGGAACTCTGCCACACTCCAGTGTCCTGGTTGTCCTGTGACCCCAAGGATCCTGAGACCACACTGTCCCACCTGGGATTAAGCCCTGCTTCACCACTTGAACACCTTTAAGCCAGGGACATCTCCCACTGTAGCCAACTTCTAGAAGTTCTGATTTTGCTGCATATAATACTTTGTTGTAGCCTCCTTAAGCAAGCTCCCTCCCCTCTTCCGTATCTTCTGATACACCTCTTACCTTCCAAGAAGTGGTTGCTTTTCTACTTGGAGAATTGTAGCAATTATATTCTCGGATCTCTGATTGATTTCGTAGGTGTTCAGAATGATATGATAACTAGCCTGATTTCAGGGACCAGATGAAATTAAGGTCACCTACTCCTCCGCCATCTTACTCCTCCCTCCTCTGTAGTTCTTAATTTATTTACCCTACAACAGATAATATTTACATGTTCCAAACTCTTCAACTTCAATTTAAGTCTATTTATTTTTCTTTGTTTCTAGACACATATGAGAAAAAAAGAGATTAAACAATGGTTGGATAACTCAAGAGAATCAGACAGCAAGCCAACAGGTAAGAATCTCTTTCCATCTTTCTAGTAAACTTTTAACTGCCTTTTTATGGTAATTGGATTTTTTTTTTTTTTTTTGGTAATTGGATTCTTTAGGACTCTGGATACAGAAACACACAACTAGCTTGCTGATGTGCAATTCAGTAAGATAATTAATGGATGTTAAGGGAAGAATAGAAAATGAATGGCAAATTAGGCAGAATCTGTATATTTAATAAATAAAATCAAACTTTCATGTACCTTGTAGTTTCTGAAAATTTGCAAGTCTAAAGAAATAAAACAAAGGAGAACCATATGATGACTTAATAAGCAAGCTGTAATGGATTAATTAGAGTTATGGGTTATTGTCTTTTGACTACTAGAGAAAAATTTAATCCATAAGAGACTAGAAATTGGGTTGCTCTGCTCTCTCCTTGAATCTTCAGAAAGATTCAGTCTCTACTGAATTTTAGTAAACTATTTCTTTGCTTATTATTAACTTGTCACAACCTGTATTTTGTATTTTTTATATTACCCACTCGCTATATTCAGTTTTAAAAAGATGTGCTCATGCAACAATTTTGTTATAAAACATGTTTAAAGCAAAATCGGTGCATGTTCTTAAAGGCTTTTCTAGGTTTGTAGCATGCATCAATCATCTTTGTAATGTTTCTGATCAAATGTCTGAGTTTAGGTATTTTAATAAGAAATAAGAAAATAGAAGCCACATGCATCATAGTATTTGTCTATGACCGTTTCTATTTCTGAAGTCTTAAAAAAAGTGGTGTAAGTGAAGATGAACCAAAACTCTCAAAATATCAAATGGACTAGAAACTGAAACTCTATAAATAACACAGAGGATTATGTCTACCAACAGCTTTCTAAAAAGTCCCCATGTACAGATTTGCTTTTCAATAAATTCAGTGAGTCTCACCATTTCACAATTTGCAGCCTTGGACATCTGGGTTATTGAAACCAGTAGCTGTGAATTAATCATTCTGGCTGTTTTGTTATGTTTACATGGGGGATGGTGTTTTGAAGCTAATTTAACACAATATTTCAAGAGAAGATTTGACATTTGGAAACAAAAAGTGGGAAATATTGAGCAGTGTTAACTAAAGGGTGAGACTGAATTAAATCACTAGCCTCTACATTTTCCTTGCTTTGTGGCTGGTGGAGAAGGTCTAAGGTATTTACTGATTAGCTTCTTCCCCTAGAAAAAAGAACGCATGTCAGGAAAGAGGGAGATAGACAGTCACAACTTAAAAGCTAATTAAGAAATTCAATTTTAGGTATTCAACTGCAAAGTTGAAAGACTTTCAAATCTTAGATTAAGCATCTTCCATTTTTTCCAGATAACCTATCAAGCTTGGCTGACAAGTAATAAGGCCAACTTCCCCTAGCAACAAGTCATACTGCCCTTGTGGCTGCTTGTTCAGCTGCAAGCATTCTGGGTTTCAGAGGAAAAGGAAGCTATTTTAAAGGACTAATAGGTGAAAAGAAACCAGTTATTTTTGGGGATGGCCTTAAATGGATATCTTCTAAGCTATCAGAAATGCTGCTTGGAGAAATGTGCGGTATTAGCCCCGGATCCAAAATAAAGCCTGTAAAAGGGGGAGGATCCCTTTTTACATAATCTCTCATTTTCCAGTCTCCTTAGAATGAAAATTTCCCCTTCATAAAAATCAGACTGAGCCAAAGGATAGAACTATAATGTATTAAGAAAAACATTAATTATAACTTTTGTACTTTAGCTATAAAATGTTTTTATCAACATGATAACAGAGAATTTTCTAAGATGAGAATTACATTATTTCAAATAGAGTACTAGAACCAGCAGGGAGAAAAGTATATAGCCACTATATTCATGTTTTTCTATACATTTGAAATATTGGAACCTGTGTTCAGCCTTGGAGACATGGGCAGAGCTGGGGCACTATTTCAATGCCACAGGAATTTAATTTAAAAAGGAACCATTTAAATATAATTTAAAAATAGATAAACTATAATCTCATTTTTACTTGATAACATTGTAATACGGAAATTGGTCTCTTGAAAATCTAACAGGTACCTGAAAGAGACAGAATTCCTTGATTTCACTTTCCTAAACTACTCCACTAGCAGCCTCCTGATTCTGTTCCTGGCAAATCCATCTTTCCAGTTGCTCAGGCCAAAAACCTTAGTCCAGTTTCTCAACATTATTGACCTTTGGGCCCAGTAATCTTTTGTTGGAGACAGCGGTCCTGTGCATCACAGGTCAGGTAGCATCTTGCCTCCATCCAGTAGCTACATATAGCATCCTCCCCAGTTGTGACAACCCATTATGTCTCCAGACATGCCATAAAATCATCCCCAGTTGAGAACCATTGCCTTAGAGGCATGACTGACTTGGATCTCTCTCACATCCCACATAAATTTCCTAGCAAATCCTATTGGCTCTGCTTCAAAACGCTGACGATACAGGTACTTCGCACACCTCCACTGACCCTGCCTTGATCCAAAGCTGCCGACATTCAAATCCCAGACTATTTCAAGGGCCTCCTAACCTGTTCCCGTCCTTCCACCCTTGGCCACTTCATTCTATTTTGAACACACTAGGCAGACAAATACTATTAAAATACTATAAACTTCTCTTCCACAAAAACTTCCAATGGTTTTCTACCTCACCAAGAGTAAAAGCCAAAGTCCTTAAAATGGCTTTTCTGATGTCATCTCATTGTATTCCAATCACCTCCTTGTTCTTCCTGCTGTACTTCAGATCAGATTCTGCCTCAGGGCCTTTGTACCTGCTGTATCCTCTGTGGGGTAGACTCACACTCTTGAGTCTTTGTTCCAATGTCATGCCCTCAGTGAGGCATGACAAATGGATTTAAAATGGGACTTCTGTCCAGCCCCCACTCTCCCTTTCCCTGCTTTACTTTTCTCCAAAGTACCTATTATCTCACTATATCATTTATTTATTTTATTGTCTAGTTTTACCCTCTAGGTTGTATGCTCCATGATAAGAGCACTTTCTGTCTACTTTTCACTAATTTATCCTCAGGGCCAAGAACAGTTCCTGGCATATAACTGAAGGGCTCTCAGTCAAAATATATTGAATAAATAGCCTCTCTAGGATAACTATTGGATGTTCTCAAAGGGACTTTCTGGGATTTTCAAAACCATTTATTTACATTTGGTTATTCAATTTGGAGAATTAAAATGTAACAATTTTCTTTGTAATTATTATATTTAAAAATTTTTGAAGCTGTTTTGAGATCTCAGAATAACTTTTCTTACAGTGTTCCTGAATTTGGCAAGCAAGGAGATGACATGAATTATTCCCTTCACACTTACAGAAGTCCGAGGAAATGTTTTTGGGTTTCCTCATGCTTATCGGTTAAAATCAAACAAATCTTCAGCAAAAATTATTTGGTCAAAATTGAACCTTATTATTTCTTAACACAATTTCTAGAGCCACAGAATCCCTTCATTACTTCATTCAATCTACATCAATGTTTAAAACTCAATGATCTATGTGCAAAGAGTAATGCTTGATTTTGCCAAGTAATTCATGTTATAATTTAAGAAATCCAACAACTTCATTTTCTTCTATGAAGCTTTTTCCCTTTTGTTGTCTTGGATGACCTCAGCTGATAGCAATGCTACTGATACTTACCCACCTTGGGACCATTTCTTTTCCTGTTTTTCTTTGGCTAAATCAAAATAACTGCTCAGAAAAAATATCTTCAATTGTTGGAAGGTTGAAAGCACTTGAGAACAGTTCAATTTTTCACGTCGTTTGTTTATGAGGGAATGTATTTATTTTAATTAGTTTTACTCCTAATTTCCCTTAGTGAGTGTCAAATATGAGAGGCTAGAGGGCTTGCATTTCTCTGCTTACCTCAGTGGTAGGGCGAGCCTGTCTTTCCCACGTGTGCTTGCCAACACTATACTCCCTGAGCCTGTTAAAAGGAACTCTAAGACGTGGCCAACTACAGAGAAAAAAATGGCTTCAAAGATTCCCCATGGCCCATATTTATGACTAAACTGTGTGAGAACATGCTAATATTACTATATAGATGGTGCTGGAAAAATTCATCTAAATGTTCTTGTGTTATACCAATTCATTCTCACATTAATGAGATACTTTTACATTCAGACAATCCATGCAATGCAGGTATTTATCCAGTGCTTATCGTGGGCTTAAGTCTGTATCAGAGTGGCACTTCACTATAGTAATTTGGTGTCTAAATAATATTTATAAAAATGCTTCTACTTTCTTTCATGAACAACAGGTGATAACGGGTTTTCACTAGACAGTGACCACTTGAACTGTTTTACTTATCAAAAACGAATTGTATGAACAACTTATACAAGGTAGTGGAGAGGTAAAGAGTGTGCTTCTTATTTTGTCAGTGGCAAAATGAAAGTTTTGACAAATTGACCAATGAGAAAGTGATTATAAATAGAGACCAATTGGAGCTGTGATACTTTGCAAAACCACTTTCATAGTTATCATCTATCCCTGAAGTACTCCTCCTTGGCCCACCAACCAAGAATACAGTCCCTCTTGAAAATGCCTCAAGGGGAAAGTCATTAATTTGTCTAACAAAGGACAGCAGGCTGACAGGAAGTTTTCTAAAGATTTCTCTGCTTTGACCATTTTCCCATATTTCCCATATTTCTTTAGAAACCTATTGAAAATTTCATTGCTGGCTAGATGTTAAAGATTCACTGTTAATTTTCAGCATACAAGTTTTGAGAAGGAAGAGTTAAAAGAGAAAGAAGGCATTTCTCTTTTCCTTGAAGAACTCCTTGAATCTTATGGAATTCAAAAGGGAGAGTGAAGTAGGCCACTTAGAATGCATTACCTTCACTCCAAAGATTTCAGTATGCCTGACAGCACTTTATTAAAATACAATCTTGAATAAGTTCCAAGAAATTCTTCTCTCAATTGTACAGTGGGACATAATTTGAGGCTTGGAAAGATGGAGAAATTTAGCCAGAGCCCAGAAAAAAGATGACAATGTTAAGGAGAAAACAAAATTCAGCAATGTTTACATCTAAAAACAAAGAATAAAATAAAAAACAAGACAAAAATTCTTTGTTTTATTCGATAGAAAATTATTCTAAAACACCACTAAATGTTAGATTTATATTATTCAGAGCCTTTTTGATTTTGACCCTATTTTGTACTATTCTACATGACTTGCTGTAAACTTTTTCACCAACCTATATATAATCCAGCCAAGAATAAGTGTTAATGAATTATGAAAGGAGAAAGGCTTTTATAAATATTATTGCTGTTAATTGGCCAGTATTGTGTGAAAGTTGGATGGCAGCTATGGGTAAGTATGGCCATAGGCCATGATTAGCATGTTTGTATTAAAAAAAAAAAAAAAAAAACTGGGGTTTTGCTCAGTTGGTTAAGTGGCCAACTCTCCATTTCCACTCGGATCATGATCTCAGTGTCATGATCTCAGGTCAGTGAGATTGAGCCCAATGACAGGGCCCATGCTTAGTGGGGAGTCTGCTTCAGAGTCTCTCTCCCTCTCCCTTTGCTTCCCACCACTCCAGTGTGCATGCGCTCTCTCTCTCTCTCTCTCAAAATTAAATCTTTTTTAAAAAGCTGATTAGTTAAACATAAGCTTTCTTAAATCATTCATCTGAGACAAACTGATCACAAAATATTGCTGATCTTTCTGTTGTGTTATGTGTTGAAGGATTTTTATGCTACAACATTTCAGGGAAAATGAAAAATTCTCACTTTCTCAAGTGTCATTTAAATTTTTAATTATAGTTTCAAATTCAGTGGTTACACAAATTGTTTCTTGTTCTTATTTCCTAACAGACAGTGTTTTTAAATTCATTTCAGAACTGTCTCTACAGAATATTAAGTAGTTTTGGGTTTATGGTCATCATCTCCTCTTACTCTAGTAAGTAATTCATAAAGTATGCTTTGACCCAAGAATATAGGATTATAACAGTTGATGCAGGTTGTAATAGCTGCAGGCAAATTCTAAAACTGCAATTTGCAACTCAAATTCATCCAGCAGTTATGGAAAGAGCATATTTTTTTTTTCTATTGGAAAGCTACTCAATAATAGGTGACTTCTCATTAGCTGCTGAGTGAAATTGCTTTATTTTATCCTGATAAAAATTTCAAATATTTTTTTCAAGTGCACATTACACTTATTCTTTCAAGGCATTGTCTAACCAACCTTCCATTTTAAAGCTTCGATCTCTAAGATCAAGAGTTATGCATAAGGGGATGCCTGGGTGGCTCAGTGGTTGAGTGTCTGCCTTTGGCTCAGGTCATGATCCTGGGGACCTGGGATCAAGTCCTGCATCGGGTTTCCTGCAAGGGAGCCTGCTTCTCTCTCTGCCTGTGTCTCTGCCTCTCTGTGTCTCTCATGAATAAATAAATTAAATCTTTTAAAACAAAAGAGTTATGCATAAGAATTTCCCTTGGCACTTATTAGACTGAATAAGTTATTAAAATAAATACAAATTAAAATGTCATATTTGACTCATGTCATATAAAAGTTACTTTGCTGTATCAAATCCCTAAAGGACATTACTCAATAACAATGCTAAAATAATATGATTGCATAATAAAGCTGATAAAATGTCCATCAGATACAAGAATATTCATGGAAAATACTTTACTAATTGTGAGGGCATTTATCACCCTATGTCCCTGGGCATAGATAGCTCTTGCAATCTGACTGTAAGTAACCTAGTTTTGAATACCATGTTGTAGCAAAGAATGTTCAGAAGCCCACATAGGCCTAAAAAAGCTGCCAGAAAAGTTTTATGTTATTAATGAAAAATAACCAAAATATAAGAAATATTTTAAGAATAATCATTGTTAATTGAATGACAGACTCTTTCATGCCAATAAGTGGCAGAAAAAATTAAAAACAGAGTATCATATGAAACTACAGTTCATCTTCTATATATTCAGCTTAGTTAGTACTTACTCTGTATAAATTATAACATACAAAACCTTCCCTATATTCAAAATTAATGTGTCCTAGTCTTCAGTTACTAATTCTAAAGTAACATACAAAATACATGTATACATGTACCCATTCACATAAACTACAGAATACCTGTTGCCATGAATCTGACTATATAATAATATACATTTTAAAATGTCAATAGCTATGATAAGGATTTTTGGCCACATGCCTCCCTGTCCTCCTACTCCCATTCTGTAGAATATAGATTTCCATCAGCTATGCAAATAGCCTCAGATTTTCTGTTTTCAAAGAAAACATTCAAAAATGTTTATTTTTATTCATGAATCCACTAATTTAAAAAGTATACATAGTATAAAAAAAGTCATAGTATATAGTATGCAAGAGGCCAGGATATAAATCCTATCTCTATTAACTACTAGCTTTTCCATCATGGTCATGGTTTCCTCATACGTAAAGTAGAGTAATAACGTCTACATTATAGGATTATTTTGACTATCCACAAAAAATATATATGTTAAAATACACATTTTCTCACATATAATCTAGTACTAAAATGTTACCTCTACTTCTATATAATTATGAATAACAATAAAATAAAAGCTGAGGGAATGTGTATATATAAATTGCATCTAGGATAGCAGTGTTCAATAGAATGTTTTGTCATGGTGGAAATAGTCTATAATCTCTACTGTTCAATAGAGTAGTCACTAAGCATATGTGGCTATTGAGTATTTGAAATATAGAGAATGCAACTAGAGAAACTGAATTCTTAATTTTCTTTTATTTAAATTATGTTTAAATAACCATCTATAGTTAATAGTTACTGTATTGGACAGTGTAAATCTAGAGCACCTACACTTACTCAAAGTACTTTCATCTTGTTTAGCTTTTCTAAGTTTTTCTACCACATTATACATAAAGGGATTTCTCTAGGCCCCTGCATCAAATTGTCATAATTAATATAGAAAATCCTCCAATGATTCTATCATTATTCGTGTGCAGAAAATATAAAATGACTTTTCAACTGACAACAGTGATGGGTCCTTGTTTTACTCTTCTGTGTAATCCAAGGCCACACATTTGAACACAGAAATTTTTCATTGTATATTATTATTTTTTGGTTGGAAATTTTATCAGATTCCCCTCTGCCTTTGGATATAATTTAGCCTTGTCTTGAAGTCACAGATTCATCATTATGAATATAATTTTGCAGAAAAACATTTTACTATTATATGTTTATATCTCAAGAGCTCTTAGTATCTTGAGGCAAAATTAATATTCAAAATTAATATTCAAAACAAATCAACATAAAAACAAAAAGTAACAAAGAAAACAAACTTATACCCCAATCTAAAGCAAAAAATAAACAAACAAAAATTCTGGTTACAATCATCACATAAGGACTTTCAAAGTTCCTCCCTCCATTATCCAACCAATCAAGACAGACTAACTTTGCAACAATTGCCTTATGTAATGGAAGTGCACCAAACACACCACCTCTACTTGGCCTTCTCAAAATCTATAGTTTTTGTATCTTCAAACAGTGGTACATCTACTCTTACATTTGTGTTACATTATTGTTTGAAGGAAAGGAAATTTATCCTCCATATCTTAGGAACTGGTGCTAGACTAACACAGCAAGTTCTGACTACAAAACTTAAAAATTTTCCCTCTTCATTTTCATCATCATTAAATACTTCTGCAAATATGAGAATTTTCATTGGGCTTTAAAAAAATGTTTGCCTTGATAAAAAAATTCTAAACGTAAGAGACACGTAAAATGAGAATGCTAATATTAATGACCTTGAAAACCCTAATTTATATTCTAGTGATGGATCAACTTCTCGTGGATTTCTTTAGAAAATACAATTTCATGTTCTAAATTACATCCCATTTGATAGGCTGAATCAATAAAGTAATGTTATGGGATAATAAGATAGTACAACTATCCCTGATTAGTAACTCTGTTCCATTATGTGGAGTACTATCACTATCATTTTTGTTAAATTGACATTTCACTAAAGATATCACAGGGTAAACATGTCAAAAGTCATCTAATCACTTATTATTATTAAATAACAAATAAATGTAGAACACATTGAAAAATCTCTAATATGGGCATTGGTCATTAAATTTTTTCATTGTAGTATAGCATGTAACATAAACCATGTTTTGCTTTAACACTAAAAAAAACTTGTCAAAGTTGAAGTGAGAAAGCAAAACAATAGGCCAGTTTCATCAGCATTTTGAAATTCTCAGATTATAAACTATGCCCAGAAATGAGCTTTTGAGAGAGATATTAAATTGTTCACTATTCAATATTTTTTAACAATTTTCACATCTCTAAGCCCATCTGTTAATACTATGTCTAATTTTGAAAGATCAAAAGCATGTTTTTAAAAATCAGGTCTGGTTTAGTCAATGATATTTTTTATTACTCTTAGAGAAATAACTAATAGTGGAAGATGCTTAATGTAATTAAAGATATGACCTCGAGAGAATATATATGCATGCAGTCACCAAAATTATTAAATTATATAGAGATGATGTAAGACCATTTATGATTTATTAAGTGAAAATACGAAAATTTAAGTATGGGTATACTCTGTTTTCAGTTCTGAAAACTACTTTGGGATAAAGGCTAGAATGGAAAATTTAAAAATGAAAATCTGGTATCAAGAATTTTTCAAACTTTAAACATCATTTTTATAATTATAAAAAATAAACTGAATCACAAATTGCATGCCTTCTTCACGTAGGTGAAGGCAAAGGAAAAATTTGGAAAAACGTAGGTGTTTTCCCGATTCCTCTGTGGCCCTCAAATCTCATCTCTATTTCAGTCCATCAGTAAGTCCTGTCATTCCTACTACAAAAACTTTCACAAAACAGTCCACATTTTCTACCCCTGGACTGATGAATTCGTCACGTTACTTATCTTCTCCTAAGGTGATATTAAGTCTAGCTCACGTGAGAACTCAGAACCTCCAAAGAACCCCCACACTACGACCACCACCAATAGGTATAAGAACTCCAACCCCATGACCACCACCAATGGGTATCTCCTGACTGGGGCCCTTGCTCAGGAGTTCATTTTCCTCAAAACTATAGGCCCTGCACTCAGTGATCTATTTGTTCATGGAAGTCTTCTTTAATAAGAATTACCATTCTCTATATTTAGGCACGCTGTATGTCACTGATACAAGGGAACAGTGTCTGCATTTGCACCATCTTCGAATGTTATTAGTTTTTGTATTGTTTTTAAATCTGTGGACAAAAGAGGATTTTCTTCCTCCTTTCACTCTCTTGGGTTCATGACAGGAAGGGTGATGCTGCTCCATCTGCTTCCACCTCTTTCTGTTCTGTAACCCAGTCTGCTAAAAGCATCAGCTTAATCTGTCACTTACAGCAGGTGAAATTCATTGCAAGGTTCTCATACATCCCCAAATAGGTTAACAAACCTTTGTGTTACAGTGTCTAGTTTGGAATTGCTATATAGTCCCAATGACCATTTCCCAGCATAAAGCTTGAGTAGGGTGAGCTAGGTTTTCAATTGTCACTCTTCAAAGAACCATGTTATTCTAGAACCTTATACTTATTTAGATCCTCTGAGTGAGTTGATAACTTCATAACTATTTGCTAAAGTCCAATTTGCACTTAAGTAAGGAGCTTGATCTAGAAACATGTATGTTGATTAGCAGAAATGGCCTCCTTAAGGTGAACACTTCCAAAGGTTCCTAATTGTTCTCACTGTTCCCCTTCTCAGTTAAAAACCTACTTCCTTCATGGAGTCTTTTCTAACACAGAATTTACCTTCTTAGTTCCATTTTTAGTATTTAGAATGTAGAGACTACCTCTTATTCATTGTTGTATGTCCATAATGCATTGTGTGTAGTATTAACAATAATGATTATCATATTACAGTAGTATGACAATAGCAAAGGCTTATCTAGATAGGGCTTACCATAGGGGCCAGACAGGCACTGTTCTAAGTGTTTGACATACATTAAATCATTGAGTGATGTAAGGATTAGTCAGATCAATCCAATAAGAGAGGCACTCTTTTTTTTCCCCCAAGATAGGCATTCTTATTATCCCCATTTTATACATGAGAAAACTAGAAGCTCAAAATTGTTGGTCAAGTTTTCACCAAGCTGTTGGTGAAACTAGCTGTCAAACACAAGTAGTCTGCTGTTAACAACAATGCTAAATACATAGCCGCTATTGAAAAATACAAGAACCAAATAATTGGTCATTTCTTTGGGTAATGCTTTTGTCTTCTGATGGTTTTACATAAAAATTGCTGAGCCAATTTTTCAAAGTTTGCCTAAGTGCGTCCTAGCTTGCTTTGGTGATGGTGACACTAAATAACCGATAAGTAGTATTTATTATTCTGCTAAATGGTTCACTTCTAAAATCTACCATCTTTTGCTTCATTAATAACAATATATCTCACAGCACAACATTTCAGGAAAAACCTGGAATCTTTTATCCCAAATCACTGCTGATAGCATTACAGAAAGACCATATACTTCTAATATTTGCACTATATATCTGAGCAGTATCATGTCATTGATTGTGTAAGAAACATGGGGGTTGGGGAGCCTGGGTGGCTTAGTCAGTTAAGCGTCCACTCCTGGTTTTGACTCGGGTCATGATCTCAGGGTGGTGGATCAAGCCCTGCAATGGGGCGCTGCACTCAGTGTGGAGTCTGCCGGAGATTATCTCCTACTCCCTCTCCCTCTGCTCCTCCCTCTGCTCCTGTGCTCTCACTCTCTCCCCACTGTCTCTCTCTAAAATAAATAAAATCTTAATTCAAGAAAGAAAGAAACATAGGTGTTAGTCCAGTGGAAAGACTATAAGATATGGACTTGAAAACTGGATTTTTTTCCTTTTTTCTCCATTTTCTCCATTGTTACTCATATGAACTTCTATGACTGTCTTTCTATCTTTACTCAGTTTTCTTAACTATAAAAAGAGGAAGACAATGCCTAACATTTAAAGACAGCATGAACTCCAAGGAGTATCAAAAAAATATAAGGAAATTATTGATTAAATAATAACATCAGGGCTACTGATCAGGGCAAGACACCACACAGTGCCAGAAGACAGTCCACACATACTCTACAACTTCTCTAATGAATGATGAAGGAATACAGATAAATAGCTTCTGTCAGGATATTTGCTCTAGTTTTGTTAAACTGGTCTTGTTCATAATTACGGAATATTGAATTTTGAGAATAAGTCTCAATAACCAGCTTTATGGATCAGACATGTCTATGACAGATCATGATGCAAGTCAATGATTTCTTAACTCTGAGTTAAAGCAATCTGGATACCAAGCAAAAAAAGAATACTTTACATTATATTAAATCCCAGGAAGAAAACCATGTCATAAAGAAAGGAAGCTGTGGCATAATGAAATAAGTCCTAGACTCGGAGTCAGAATAGATCGTTTGATTTCTGGTTGTCTCACTTATAGCTGTGAGAACTTAATCTAAAAACTGAACACCTCTGAGACTGTTTCCTTATCTCTAAAATGCTCCTATAAACCCCCACAGGACTGGGATGAATATTAAATATGATAGTGAATTTTAAAACAAAATACCGTTCATATGCTAACTGAGACCACCAAGACTAGGGGGAACTGGCTGCTGAACTAAGCCATTCTGTGACTACAGAATTTTCTTGTTCTCAAAACAGGTAGGGTGCCATTCATGGGTTAGATATTTAGTAAACACTGTGGAATTAAAGTGTCTCACATAAAAGATTTTTTCCATGATATCTTTCACACAATTACCTAGTTCATTCATAGCCATTTTTAGCATTTTACTTTCAGAAATAAAACATTATCATTTTTTCCATAGCCCAGAGTTCTGAGTGCACAAATGTGATCCAATTGTAAACTCATTTTAGGAAGGTTAATTTCTAATTGGCAATGTTTTTAAATGCAAAATTATAATATGTTCTACTTTAGGACATTTTAACCAACTATATTGTTAAAATACCAACATGCTTTATACAAAGAAATTAAGTGGCAGACATTGGGAAGTTCCCCAAGGACACAATAATTAGGTTCTAAGAGGATAAGGCTGACTACATTTACAGAAAGAAGAAAACTAATTTTTTAAATAATTAAAATATATCAAACCAGCAAAAATTTCATAAGCTGAGACATATATATATTAAATTTTCTAGTTCATAAATCACAAGCTATATCCTGACTGAAAATCTTCCTATGAAAAATTCAGAGGACACAAACACTAGTTTTTATAATGCATTTGGATTCAGGATTTATAATAATAAATGGTAATGTTACATCTTTGGTTTGATTGCTTTAAGGGGTCTACTCTGTCATTGGTTTTGGGTGGGGTGAATCTAATTTATCTATTTGCAAAACTCCAATGTATAACATATATTTAAATATCCCTGTCACCTGTGTTCTCAAAGAATACAAACTGCAATTCTTTTTATCTGTCATTTTTTCCCCATTTGTTCTTAAACTGGTTTAAGTAGCAATATGCCCATGCACCTCAAACTCAGTGCAAAATATATTAAATTCATAAGTATGATTAAATATCAAAGAATAATATGCATTAGACAGTAAGATGCCAGAATAGCAGAGAGAAAGGTACCTCAGCCCAGGACTCTTCAGCAGGACCTCTGCAAGACAACTGACAAAACTTTATCTACCCCTTATCTAATATGGCATGGGATCAAGAGCTTCTACCTTTAGAATAACCAGGTTAAGGTTTTATATCTGGAGATAATCTGTAAATGCATACATATCACCTAGGGGTAGGTATGGACAAGTCCCATGAAGCATATTAGCTGACTACATTAGCTGACTACATTAGCTGACCTACCGAGGGGCATGTATGCTCTCATTAAATAAAAAAAAAATCAGTGATGGTCACTTTTCTTAAGCATTAGTGATAGAGCAGTGAACAAAAATAGAAGAAAATATCTTCCTTCATAGAGTTTACATTTCAGTTAGAGAAAAGAGGTATGAAATAAATAAATAAATAAATAAATAAATAAATAAATAAATAAATAAATAAATAAATAAAAATGTATAGTAGGTCAGATGGTGATAAGTCCCATGGACAAATATAAAGCAGAAATGGTCAGAGTGTGGTTTCAGGGAGAGGACTGTAATTTTCAAAAGGCTGGTCTGATCAGGTTCACTGAGAAGATGACATCTGAGCAAAGATCACTGATATTTGAAACCTAGGTCAGGGCATCACCATGGCACTACCACCACCGACACGGCAGGGGCAGCACTTTTTCATCATCAACTATGTAGTTATGATTAACACTCAGTTCTACATCCATTATTGCATTTTATTCTTTGAGGTAAGTAGCCTTTCCTATTAATTTCATATGTGAAAATAATAAAGTGACAAGTATTTAAATAACTTGTTCAATATCACTCACTTATGAGTAGTAAAGATTGGATGTCACCTCCAGGTGGTTTGGTTCTCAAATTTGCGCACTTAATTCTATACTATGGTGACTGTGGGGGTGGGTCATCACAGCTGGATGTCTCAGAACTCAAGGCACCAAGCTCAGCTGAGGGAGACCAAAAAATAAAAGGCAGAAAAATAATGGATAATTTTGCTCAATTTGCTGTTTTACTATGATTTCGTCATATTTGGTTTCACAAATGTATCACAGTAACTACGTAGAGCATTATTAAATGTAAATGTATTTCATAAAATGTTAATTATAATAATTAAATCCAATTTTGCTATTTCCTTTTACTCTGCATACCTAACCTTGGGCCCTTGGACTTAACTGGATTGTCAGTCCTCCCACTTTATTTAAAAAATGTCCTGCAAATGTAAACTTGTAGCTGTAATCTTACTATCATATGATTTCTTCCCAATTCCTCATTTTCAGTTAAAATTCATCTCTGTCCCCTTTATACTCTAATCCAACTGTTTGCCTTATCAGATTTTTATCTGATAAGCCAGTCTATCTCTTGATTAAAGTATGAATATTTACATGGCAGGTACAGTGTCTTTCTCAACCTTGTTTGCCACATAAATCTGAATACAAAGCTTTACTAATGGTATATTTCAAACAAATTCAAACAAACATTGACTGAATTGAAATCAAATTACACATAGAACAACCACTCTCATTTCCTCAGCTAGACTCTAAGCTGCACTACACCATAGCCAGATTACTGTCTACTTGATCCCCTTATATTTTTGCAGAAACATAAAGACAGATAAATAAGAGACTTCAAAAAATTCACAATATTTAAAAATTATAAACTAGTCAAATAGTGGCATGTACATACAGTTTATACACTGAATGCTTATGTATACATAGTTATTTAATCCTAAAATAGTGAATCTTTGTAAAAGAACTTTTGAAGTAAAGATAAATATAGATTGTGACTCTAAGTTACACTAGTGTAAGAAATAATGGTACAGACTTCTTTCAAACTAATAGCATCAAAAGGGATGTAAAACTAAACAAAAGGTAGGTATTTGTGGCATAACATTTTCTGACATTTCAATGACTGCATAAGCTAAATGGAAACCTTTAAAAATATCTGTTTAATAAGAGAGAACATTTATAGTTTTCTATTATAGAAATAACTAAAAATTAGGACATTCTTCTGTAATACAGATTCATAATGTATTTTGAAATCTCCATAGAATTAAGCTAATAATCTCAAAGCCATTTAAAATCTTATAGAGAGGCTTCAAAAAGCTCTCAGCTGGGTTATCAATTTCTTCTTGTGGACATCAAAATTCACAGTTTGAAAAATTTGTATTAAAAATACTTATAAAATTTTTATAAAAATTTTCCCTCCAACTCATGCTTCTTTTTCAGGGTTGAAATGCAGCTTACAAAGTAAGGGCATTTAGTGCAAGACAGCATTATGCAGGGTGATACCCATTTCCCAGGGTAAAGCAGCTAGATACCTGGTTTTTAAAAGTCAGTTTGACCTTACACAAAGACTACATTCATACTCAGAGAGGATTCTCCAGCATTAGGGTAAATATTCATATTTTCTATCTATGGTACAGTTTCTTTATAACCAAAAACTGTTCTCCACTATTTCTCCTGATTATCATACAGACTCTCTCATTCTTTTTGCCCACAAAGTAATAATATAAATATTGCATGCAATCAAGATTTTTAAAAAATCAGAGGGCACCTGGGTGGCTCAGTGGTTGAGTGTCTGCCTTCTGCTCAGGTCATGATTTTGGGGTCCTGGGATCAAGTCCCACATCATGCTCCCTGCAGGGAGCCTGCTTCTCCCTCTGCCTGTGTCTCTGCCTCTCCCTCCATCTCTCATGAATAAATAAATAAATAAAATCTTTAAAAACAAAATCAGAGCCTAAAGAAAAGTAGGACCAAATTCTATTAACCAAATCATCCTATTTTTCCCAGAAGTTTAAGATATAAATTGGTGTTGGAATTAAATGCGCCAATGACCAAAACATGAAAATAATTTTGTTATATAGAGATTGTCTTTAACGTATTTTTAAAAATGATGGACTTACTCTTTGTTATTAAGCTGTCTGGAATTTTTATCTTAAGCTACCAACAGAAAGAAAACATACAAATAAGCATACAAATAAGCAGATGTCTACTGATCATAACCAGAATTTATCCAAGAGAAATCTGCTTAAATGTAACTTATTTTCTAGGCTAGTCTTACTTTCAATGATCAGATTTTTTAAAAAGTAACAGATCACTTTCATGATTATCATTATAAGATCTTATCTTACAAAAAGTGTAGGAAATGAGTAGCTCTTTTCTCTTGCCACCATCTATAGTTTGCAAGCACATGAGTTTCTATTTATCAAACTGAACAGTGACAATTTAATAAGATTCTGCTAGATCTCACAAAGTCCATATATAATTGTCATGTAGACTAAAATGAATGCCACACACAGGTCTGTGGCATTCCTTTAAAGAAAAGTTAACTACAAAAGAGCAAAAGTAAGTTTTCATATATATTATTCAAACGCTTACCCTGTTTATCTGTGAGATGCCATATACATGTCATCATCATTAATTAGTATTTGTTGAAGTTCCATGTTATCCTTGCAATCCCAACAATTATTTTAATACCAAATAAGGGTTAACATAAGAATAAATTCTATCAGTTTAGTCTCTCTAAATTATCTAGAGAATAAATATCCTACAGAAATGAGTTAGGCATTTCATAAGTATCTGTAAGATAATATGCCATCATCATCATCATTATCAGAGGATTATAGGCTTTTAGAGACAGTAGAGGTCTTAAGTGTAATCTGGTACTATTTTGTTTTCAAATACCGGCAGAGTAATTAAATGATTCTTAACCCCATGACACTAGTTAGTGATGAAGTCAGAAGAAGATTTCAATCTTAAACCTAATATGATATTCTTTCAATTAGGAACAAAGCTACCTCTCCAAGGTAGTAATTTTACTAATATCTGATGATTATATATTGGTTCCTATGTGCCAAGCTCTGTCCTAAGCTTTTTATTGATTTAATCTTCATAAGAGGCCATGAGAGAGGTACTCTTAGCTTTGCCATGTCATAGATGGGGAAATCAAGATAGCAAAGTTTAAGTCACTTGCCTTTCACATAACTAGTAAGATACTGAGCTGTTTTGTTTGGATCCAGGAATGATGGCTCCAGAGCCCTTGCTCTCAATCAAGATATACTATTGCATGTATTTTATAAATAGACAACATTCTCCTCATGGGCTGCACCAAGAGTAAAGTTGACAAGTATCATCTTTGACTTAGACTAATATCTAACTTCTAATCTACGATTTAAAATTTAATTAAAGGTAGTTAAAGCAGCCTTTCAGCTAAGCTTTCCCAAAATTACTTGGGAGGTTCAAACCCATAGTTGTCATTGCCACTTTGCACATACCCCTACATATAACAATGTGAGTTTACGTTGGTTAATTCATTCACTGTCCTTTCCTACAACAAATATTTACTGAGAGCCTACTATCAACCAGATGCTCTTCTAAGAATAAAATGAAAATCTCTGCTCTTAGAAACTTGTGCTCTTGTGGGAAAGACAGGCCACACAGAGTAACTATGATAAAAGTAAATGCTATCGTATATTAGAAGTTGATAAATACTATAGATGATAACAAGAAAACAAATATATATACATATTAAGGAATGTAGACCTAGGTTAAAAGGTATTTGAGGTGTGAAGGAGAGGGCAGTTTGCAATTTTAAGTAGTGTCATCCAGATAAACCTTTTTGAGAAAGTGATATTTGAGCAAAGACATAATGAAGGAAAAGAATTAATCATGAAACTATCTGGAAGAAAGGCATGTGAGGAAGAAGGAAGAACAACTACAAAAGCCACAGGTATGATTGTGACTGGGGTTTTGGTCCCAGGCTGAGGAGACTGATCAAGGGAGAAAGAAATGGGCCAGAGAGATACCCAAGAGCCAGATGGTGAAGGGTCTTGAGGCCCCTGGAAGGGCTCTGGCTTCTGTTCTAAGTAACACAAAGAGTACTGCAAAGTTTTAAGCAAACGAGTGACATGACCTGACTTATTATGTTTTAGAAAATCACTCTGGCTGTTATGTTAAAAATACACTGTGACTACACAAACAGAAAGAGGGAGATAAGTGAAGGGGATTTGGGAATAATTTAGGTGAGAAATGATAGTGGCTCAGCACAGATAGTAGCGGGCAAAGTTGTAAAAACTTATAAAGTATTGGATATATTTTAAATATATTTAACAGATATAAGAGGATGAGAAGAGCCAAGTGTGACTCCACAAAGTTTTTGGTCTGAACAACCAGAAAAGAAGGAACAGTCATTAACAATATTGAGGAAGGCTGTGGATGAGGCAGATTTAAGGGCAAGTGCAGTAATTCCATTTGGACCATGCTAAGTTTAAGATATATATTAGTCATTGAGTAGACTGTGGGAAGTAGTTGAATAAATGAGTCTAGAAGCTCAGGAGAAAGGAATGGACTAGAAATAGATATTTGGGAGTCATCATCACATCTACAGAAGTAAAATCATGAGCCTAGAATACAGTATATACAGGGAGTAAACAGAGAATAAAAAAGTACTAAAGACTGATTTGGAAGGCTCTCAAGCATTATATAGCTAAGGGGTCAAATAAGGACAAAAAGAATTAGCCAAGAGGACTGAAAAGCTAATGAGATAGAAGGAAACCAAGAGCCTGTGGGACAGAAATGCCAAGTGAAGAAAATTTATCAACTACGTCAAATTCTGCTCTCAGTTTTAGTAATGTGGACAAGTAAAATTGACCCCTGGACTTAGCATCATAGAGAACTGAGCACCTTGATCATTAGTGAAATGACAATAGGTGGAGGTGAGAAAAGCTAGCTTTTAGTACTAAGTATTTTATTCTAATTATTCTCAGTATTGATTTCACTTACATTACTCCTTATAAGTTTGGGGGCTTATGGGGAAGAGGTCATACCTTATTTAGTTTGATATTCTTCAGGATTGATAAACAGTTTCTGAATATCAACTGTTCAAGAATTTTTTGTGTGTCAGTGGATGAATATCTATATGTAAGACATATAAAAATATAGTTCTATTTTTGGTGGAACTTAACTATATAGTTGAAAGGAAAAATATCTGGTTAAAACCAAAATTGTTATAAATGTTCAGAGGAAATAGTGCTCATTGGGTATTTACCCCAAAGATACAAATGTAATGATCTGAGAGGGCACTTGAACACCAATGTTTATAGCAGCAATGTCCACAATAACCAAACTATAGAAAGAGTCCAGATGTCCATCGACAGATGAATGAATAAAGAAGATGTTGTATATATACACAATGGAATATTACTCAGCCATTAAAAAATGAAATCTTGCCATTTGCAATGACATGGGTGGCACTAGAAGATATTATGCTAACTGAAATACGTCAATCAGAGAAAGACGGTTATATGATCTCATACGTGGAATTTATTTATTTTTATTATTTTTAAAGATTTTATTTATTTATTCATGAGAGACACAGAGAGAGAGGGGCAGAGACACAGAGAAAGAGAGGCAGAGACACAGGCAGAGGAAGAAGTAGGCTCCATGCAGGGAGCGCGATCTAGAACCCGATCCTGGGACTCCAGGATCACACCCTGAGCCGAAGGCAGATGCTCAACTGCTGAGCCACCCAGGCGCCCCTCATATGTGGAATTTAAGAAAAAAAACAGAGGATCATAGGGGAAGAGAGGAAAAAATAAAACAAGACAAAACCATAAAGGGAAACAAACCTTGCTGAAGGGGCAGGAGGTGAGGGATTGGAGTAACAGGGTGATAGACATTAAGGAGAGCATTTGATGTAATGAGCACTGAATGTTATATAAGACTGATGAATCACTGACCTCTACCTCTGAAACCAATAATACATTATATGTTAATTAATTTAATTTAAATAAAAAATTAAAAACAATAATAGTTTAAAAAAAAAGGAAGGACTGCCCATTGAGTGCTAGGTGACCAATTAAAGAAGTAGTAAGATTTCAGTTGGAGTTTAGAGAAGTGTGTCAATGTGTATATGAGCCCTATTTACTCCCTGAGATGATTTGCATTGTCACTTTGCTTGTAATAGTGATACTTCCCAAAAGAAGAAGAGGAAGAAGGCGGAGGGGGAAGGGGAGTAGAGAAGGAAAGGGGGAGGGGATGGAGAGGAGAAATAGGCATTATCAGCTTATTTTGCTAAAAGTTGGATTCTTTTTATTATTATTATTATTTGAGAGAGAGAGAGAGAGAGAGCATGAGCAGGAGGGGGGAAAGGGAGAGGAAGAGAGACTCTTAAGCAGACTCCACTAGAATGTGGAGTCTGAGGCCAGGCCTAATCCCAGGACCCTGAGTAGAAACCAAGAGTCGATGCTTAACCAACATCACCACCCAGGTTCCCCTAAAATTTGGATTCTTAAGTCAAGTGAAATGCAGCCTGGGATATAGCAGGAATCAAAAGCTAAGTAATAACTGACGTTACTTCTTTTAGCTCAACAACGAGTTATGGAATACATTATGAACTGAATTGTGTCCTTCTACCCCCCAAAATTCTTTTTTAAGCCCCAGTACCTCAGAACATGACTGCAGTTGGAAAGAGACTCTTCACAGACTCTTCACAGAGGTTATTCAGTTAAAAGAAGGTGGGTCCTAATCCAGTATGACTGGTATCCTTATACAAATAAGAAATACGCCCATAGATACATACAGAGGGAAACCAGTGTGAAAACACAGGGAGCTGATGACCAGCTACAAGCCAAGGAGAGAGGTCTGGAACAACTTTCTCTCACAAAACCTCAGAAGGAACCAACTCTGTTGACACTTGGATCTCAGACTTTTAGGCTGCTGAACTTTGAGAAAATAAATGAGTGTTGTTTTAGCTGCAGAGTCTGTTGAGCTTTGTTATGGTAGCCCTAGAAAACTAATACAGAATATAAAGCTAAAATGGCACATCTTTTGCATTCATCTGCAAGAGAATGCTGTAAAAATAGAAAGGAAGATTCCCCAAGAGCATGGAATGCAAACCAAGAAATGACTGAGTTTTGTCTGAGTTTGCAGTAACTTCTCCATGTGAGTGCTATGTTCTTGATTTACTTTTTATCTTTCCATATAAGCAAAAATTGTTTCTATAATTCAATCAATATTAAGAATTTTTAAATGATCTCTCAATTCGTATAAGCTACTCTGTGGCACCATTTGTGCCAGATAATCAAATGCTGACTATATTTATGCAAATGAAAAAAGAAATACATTTAAAGAGAGAGTTAATATAAAAGGAGATGACAATTACAATTGTAAATAATCATTACTCTTTTACTGAGCTGAAGAAAGAATTAGTAATAAGTAGATTATAACTTCTCTGAGGACTATGAAACCTTGAATTGTCTTAGAATTAGTACGAGCACAAAAAATGTCTGTTAAATAAACATAAAAGTGTATCATGCAAATCTTACAGTCAACATTAAAATCTTGAGGTAGAATGCTTTAAACTGTAGGTTTTATTACTAATTAGGGATGACAAGGGTTACAGATCAGGAGATGATTGCCATTGAAAAGACATTTTGTTATACTCACAGATCCCAAAGGAAGAGGCATGTCATGCCACCTGTGGGGCTAGGCGGAGATACATGGGGTAGCATCAGTACTAGTCAGAAGGCAGATGGGATGGGATGGGAGGAGTGAGGAGAAATGTGGGCAAAAGCCTCTATTATGGTTTCCATGGTAAGGATTAGGGAAGGCAGGATAAGCAGGCTTAGAATTAGCTAGTTCAAATAATTTTTATGGGCTCTGAGGTATAAAGGCTATCAGCAAGCAGTCCTCGGGTAATTAGGTAAGTGCATAGTGGCTCTCAGAATGTAAGAGTCCAATAGGAGATATGCTCAGGACGGTGATTCTGGATTGGGTTGTTGGCATTTCAAAGGGGTGCTCTAGGGCAAGTCCTCTACTAACTTTAGGAATTGGCTAATCTTAGGAAGAGCTCACCATCCCTCATCAGCAACGTCCCTAATGTCAAAGAATCAAAAGACAGAAAATATAAAAAGATATAGTTAATACATAGGAGTTGCTTTATTTCTTAGTAATTTGCCATTTTGTTAGTAAGAACACACTGAACAATATTTGAGACTTTTTTCAGCCTCTCTTCATAACATATTAGTCCAGTCTTACTTTCGACATTGATGTTAAAACGCAGCTACACACACACACACACACACACACACACACAAAACGCAGCTACAATTAAATCCCTATAAATCTTGGTAAATCTTTCCTAATTTTACAACTCCTTAATGAAAACAATGGCTATTTTTTTCCTTTTCTTGGAAATTATTTATTTCAGTAAACAGATGTGTAGAAATAATATGACTCCTTTTTAATGAAGGTTATTTTTGTACACAAAAAAAAAGTATAAAAAGTCATTACAGAAAGAATGAGTTTCTTAAGGTTATCAATTCTTCATTGATTCAAACGATATAGTAGCAATTGTTTTCCTGAATTATACTATGTAAATGTCTTGGAGCCAACTTTGAGAGTTTCTTATCTCTTTAGGTTTATTGAAAACTGAACACAGTTTAAAAAATCTTATTTTCCTTCTCCATATCCTATTCTCCTCTGCTCTTTGCCTGGATTTAGGGTGGCTGCCTTTGCTTCTATGTCTTCTGGATGACTTTTTTTTGTGTGTCCAATGTAATACTCAGGATAACACTAGCCATATGGAGATAGGCTCTGAAAATGCACTGAGATTCTAGAATATACTGAAGTAAAAACAAAACAAAACAAAACAAACAAACAAAAAAACAGTACTGAATTTTCAGTAGTCAATCTCTCCTAAAGCTGCAGAGTGAGAAATAGGCTATACCCAAGATTGTGATTAAAAATAACAGTGGTTAATGTCTGACTCTCAATTCCATAGGATACATTCTCCTTTTCTGGGTGACCTCAGGAGAAGCTCAGGAACATTCAATAAGAACAGAAGTGTATGGCATCGAATCAATCAAATATATCACCATTTCATTAGATATATATTAGAAGCAACTACCTAAAAAATATTTTACCTTCCTTCTTCAGCTTCATGTCCTTACAGAATAACAGAAGGCCATGAGTAAGGAGTAGAAAGGAGATTCTGAAATTTAGCACCATTAGAGTATGTCAGTGACTCAAGTCAATGCCCAGTGAAATGAGCCAACAGCATTAGGTTCTTATCTTAAATTCATTAGTGTTTTTATTATTAGTCTCTCCTTAAGGGAATTACTTATCTTAACAATTTTAATTTTTTTTATTTTTTTTATTTATGATAGTCACAGAGAGAGAGAGAGGCAGAGACACAGGCAGAGTGAGAAGCAGGCTCCATGCACCGGGAGCCCGATGTGGGATTCGATCCCGGGTCTCCAGGATCGCGCCCTGGGCCAAAGGCAGGCGCCAAACCGCTGCGCCACCCAGGGATCCCAACAATTTTATTTAAAGAAGAGGGGGTCACCTGGGTGGCTTCGTGGTTGAGTGTCTGCCTTTGGCTCAGGGCATGATTCCAGGGTCCTGAGCTCGAGTCCCACATTAGGCTCCCTGCATGGAGCCTGCCTCTTTGTGTATCTCTCATAAATAAATAAATAAATAAAATCTTTAAAAAATTTAAGAAAAAAGAGGGGTTTTAGTTTTTTTTATAATAAATTTTTTTTATTGGTGTTCAATTTGCCAACATACAGAATAACACCCAGTGCTCATCCCGTCAAGTGCCCCCCTCAGTGCCCGTCACCCATTCACCCCCACCCCCCGCCCTCCTCCCCTTCCACCACCCCTAGTTTGTTTCCCAGAGTTAGGAGTCTTTATGTTCTGTCTCCCTTTCTGATATTTCCCACATATTTCTTCTCCCTTCCCTTATATTCCCTTTCACTATTATTTATATTCCCCAAATGAATGAGAACATACAATGTTTGTCCTTCTCCGATTGACTTACTTCACTCAGCCATTAGAAATGACAAATACCCACCATTTGCTTCAACGTGGATGGAACTGGAGGGTATTATGCTGAGTGAAGAAAGAGGGGTTTTAGTAATAAATATCAAATAGGCAGAGGATATCCCATCTGACCATGACACCTACTCTAGTAATGAAATGTAAATTGTTGGGGATCCCTGGGTGGCTCAGCGGTTTAGCCCCTGCCTTTGGCCCAGGGCATGATCCTGGAGTCCCAGAACAAGTCCCACATCAGGCTCCCCGCATGGAGTCTGTTTCTTCCTCTGCCTGTGTCTCTGCTCTCGCTCTCTCTTTCTCTGTGTGTGTGTGTGTGTGTGTCATGAATAAATAAAAAAAATCTTTAAAAAAAAGAAAATAGTCATTTAAGTTAAAACTCAAGCTTCAGAAGACTCCTCACTGATCCAGTTTGATGCAGTACCTTACACATTGTGGGAGCACACATGCACATATGCACACACATGCACACATGCTTACACACACAAATGAAATTAAAATTGATGTTAATGCTAGAAGGGAAGAAAAAAGGGCAAGAATGCACAGTCCTGTATTGCCAAATTGAACAGTCTTGGAGTTTTCTTCAGGTTTAAAACAAGCTGCTATTACTTATGGAATTTGTCTTCCCATAACCATGAGAGGGTTTTGGAGAAGTCACATGTCAGTTGAAGAATGCATCCCTTTAGTTTTTCAAGTGGTGCCAAAAGGTGTTAGGAAAGAAGAATATTAAATTGCAACAGGCTCTTCTCTAAATTCGTTGGAACAGCTGAACTAAAACCACTAAGTCGAGCAGAATCTGATTCCTCAGAAGAAGTTGTATCATATAACATGGACGAGTCTAGTAAGGATCATTAAAAGTGGTATTTAGATCTAAAATAAAGTACCAGAAGACTAGCACAAAATTATTCCTCTGGTTAAATCACTCACTGCTGCAGCTCTTCCATCAAGGCTAAGCTTGAGTTCTGAACATACAAGCAAGACCATTAGGACTGATAAGAAGCAGGTGGAGATGAGACAAGTTCCTAGGAAGCTGTGCCATGCTCCTGGCCTGCCCTGGTACTGATTCTTAAGGCAGAGACTGGGACAGCAGTGTGTTGCTACTGAGGTGGTGTGTGGTGTAGGTGAAGCTCCTGCTCAGAAGATGATGCAAAGCCAGTGTAGATTTTAAATATTTTATTAATTTATTTGAGAGAGAAAGAGAGAGCATGAGTGCACACGCCTGAATAGCACAAAGGGGGTCTGAGCAGAGGGGGAGGGAGAGGAACAAACAGACTATGCCCAACGCAGAGCTTGATCCCATGACCCTGAGATCGTGACCTGAGCCCCAAAACCAAGAGTCAGACATTTAACTCACTGCACCACCTAGGTGCCCCAGGGGAGTGCAGATCTTAGATAAAGCCTCATAAGAATGCAAATCACAGTCCTAGGTCTTAGTGTTGGCCCTCTATGTTAATACATGTTCCTATTTTAATGAACAACCTCAAATATCTCTTTGATCTAAATCAGTACTGCCCAATAGAAACATGATGTGACCCAAATATTTAACTTAACATTATCTAGTAGCTACATCAATAAAAGCAACAAGAAACAGGTGAAATCTATTTTAATTGTGCATTTTATTTAATAGATCTAAAATATTCTTGTTTTAACATGAATATGTGTTGAAAGGGTTAATGAGATATTTTACACTCTTTTTTCAATAGAAAGTTTTTGAAATTGAGTGTCTTAGAGCACATCTCAATTCACATTAGCCACATTTCAAGGCCTCAATAGCCACATGTGGTTAGTGGTTACCATGTACAGCTATTGACAACATATACCTAGATGCTGGAGTCTATTATTGAGGGACATTTTGAAGGCTAATGTATGTTTAAAAAGGAAAAATCTGTAAAGCTGAACGATTACTTAGTGGCATATCAATTAACTTAAATCTTTTACTCTTCATGATCCCCAAAATTATTTGTTGCCGAAATTTGGAGTTGTAGAGACTAGAAAGTGGATGTGAAAATCTTGTATTATACTCTTGGCTCTAACCTTAGCTCAGACCAGTTTGTTTGTTAGTGGATCTAAACTATGGTTATAGTTACCCCTCCACTATCCATGGATTTGATCCAGGGAAACCTATTCCACTTTCAAACACCTTATGAGTATGTATTGATACACCCTTAGAACTAAAGAAAAAATACACTGACTTCTAGATAACACTGGCTCTATATGCAACTCAAGCATTCAGTTACCGTAAGCTTGTACATTTTTCTAGTTGAACTGGCTCCAGACTCAATATTGTTTACACATTTATTTATGCAGGAAAACTATTACATGTCCATGAATGTGACATTTTGGGGGCATTCTAAAGAAATTCATTCGTTCATTCAAAAAATTAATTCAAAATACTTACCATGTGTGTAGATAATGAAGCACTGAGGGCAAAACCATAGGGGTTTGGATCATGCCACAAAGACCTTATGCTTTGGTTTGCAGAAAGATGTACATAAATTTAGTGTATATAATTAGTGCAAAAAGTGACATAAGAGGGAGAAATTAATTGGCCTTGATTTATCAGGAGACTTCATGGAGAAATTTAAACTCACAGTGGGTCACAAGGATGCCTGGGTTTGGATCGAAAACTCCAGATTGAGGAAAAAGTTTCAACGGAGGAATGGAATTGAGTAGGTGGGGATAAGAAAAGCCTCATTTAATTGGCAATTTTGTGTGAAGGAATAATAATGATGACTAGTGCTGATTATATAACACTAGTATATATTATATAATATAGAATAATGAGGATGTAAGAATGAGGACACTGAAGCAAAGAGGTTTAATAACTAAGATCTATAGAGCTGGAAGATATATGTTGAGTTTGGGTTGGACACTTTGAAATCAGATTAACAGCAAAACATTCGAGTTTCAGGGCACTGTAGTGTTAGAACATCTATACACAGTTGAGACTGAAATATCTTAGGAATGAAGTTTATGTTATTAATTTACTGTAGGAAAGGATCTAAAGAGATGAATAGTGAAGCTAAGGTCTATTTCCTGGGAAATACCCACAGTTGGAAAAAGAACTTGAGGAAAGAAGAGAGAGAGATGGTCCATGAGAAAACAAGGAAAGTGCAATATGGTGGAAGCCAAAGAAGGAAGAGTGATGAAAAATCACATCAAATGGTATATGAAGATAAAGAGGAATAAAGTCAGAAAAACCCATGGGATTCATTTAGAAGGAAAGAGAAATTCAACCAAAGTGGAAGAGGTTCTCAGTGAAATAAAGGAGACATTGAGTATAAGCCCTTAGTCTGACAATTTTGGTCTGGTGCAACAAAGGAGAGAAGTATAACAAAAGGTTAAAATATATCAACACCTCTGAAAGTCTTCATTCACTGACTAGGCCACCAGATAGTTGAGTGGTTGGGATGGATGTGTTAGTAAGGTCTTCTGAGCTACTTCCTTAAGCGTAAAAAGGAGGATGAAATGGATGAAAAGATAAAAAGCTAGAAATCAGTGAAATCAATGAAAAGAGGAAATTTCATGTTGCCTTTGGAGAAAGCATACTTTTTAAACTAGAGAAATCATCTGCCAAAGTGAAGAACAAATAAGCGGGCTTAGGAATTTAAAGGTGAAGATTACTTGAAAAAGACCTGATAATGTCTGTATGGAACAAATTAAATGAACTAAATGAATAAAATTGTTGTCAAATATTGGGAAAGATTTGGTTGTAGTCTGACACCATGTTTTCTTAATGGGTAAAGTCTTCACCGTTCTCCATTTTCCCCAATAAAATTTTGAACCCAGAGGTATAGATATGGAAGAAGAAACTGGTGATTTATAAGGACCTTGGTTAAAAAGTAGTTCATGAAAAAAAAAAAGAAAAGTAGTTCGTGTACTCTAAGACAGTATATGAAAAAAAAATCATATACTGGTCTAGGTAGCAGAAATAAATAGCTAACAACCATAGATGTTTTGAAATATTTATTTTTAAATTAATACAGATGAGATTTCCACCTGATCAGAAGATGAGTTCATTTAAGAATTCAGGCACTTTTTTTTTTTATCGAGCCTTAGGGATAAATAAGGTTTGAGTTATATTCATTTGAATTGTAAGAGAAGAAAATATCTTTTTCAAGGAGAGTAGACAAGAGTCAAAGGCTAGTAATAATTCTGAGTATCTCAAGGGTCTGTCACTGAAAAGGTCTTTTGGCCAATGCATCCAAGCCTCAGATACAGGACAAAGAGCAATGAAAAAGAATAAAGCTTTGAAGAATTGCCATTAGTGGTAGTTTCTTTGAGGATGTGTGTATCTTATGAATACAGGTCAAGAAATACCCATGGGTATCAGCACATAACAATTATATCTGTTCTAAAAACATATCTTGAACTATTTATTTACAATTGTAATTAAAAGGAAAAAAAATCTAAAGTCTTAATCTAAAATTGCATTCTAATTTCCTGGATCTTAGTGAGAAGGGGAATAAGGTAAAAAGGTAAGATAGCCAAAGGCTGTAAATATCTCTGTTAGAAGAACTTCTTGGTGAGAAATTATATATTTTAGGTAAGGCAAAATAAACTGAGAGGTCAGTTCAAGGAGCAATCTGCATTAAAATTTTAGGATTTGCAGATGCCTAGAGTTATAAGAAAGTGCCCAATTTAAATATATGAAAGCACAGTTCTATCCTAATAGAAAATATTGAATAAACAGTGATTACAGAAAGACTAAATTGCATGCTAATTTGTCAAAGTAATTTATCCTGGGTAACTTTCTAAACATTCCAAAATAATCCAAGAGAGAGCAAAATATCATAGAAAGCATGTCTTTCCTATGTGTGTAATTTATAGTTAGGTTGACAAATAACCAAAAAGATACACATCAAGAGGAAAAGAGACTCACAGAGGCAGCCAAAGAAATGCCAGACAGTGAGAAAAGCAAAGAAAAACAGACAGCCATTCAGATGAGCTGTTAATAGAGAAGTGCCAAGATTTCCATATGGGCAGTGTGGTAACACTATATGTAGACATATACTAAGCATTTTAATAGCCAGGTTTCACTAGGAGCTCAAAACAGTAGAGGCTAGACAACAGTGGGCTCATTATTAATTTTCCCTTGAGCCAAACACACATATAAAAGAAAGCAAAAATGCTATCTATTGGAACAAAACCAAAAGGAAAAATTTTTAATGAGCCCAATATATTATAAGTAAATGATACTGTTCCTAGGGTAATTAGTGTCCTAGAACACCTGTTACCAGGGAAAACAAAATCTAATTTTATCTCCTGATATTCAAAAATATTTATAAATCTGCAAATGACACCCTCAAGCCATGAAGAAATATACAGCACAGGGTAATTGCAATTGCAAAACTAAATGGAGCTTGGAGAGTCAAGCATTTTATCAGACATTGACATTAGACATTAATTTGCTATTAATTAATGCAGACATGGCAGCTGGACTGCATACCTGTTTACAGAAAATCAAATCCTAAATCTTCATTGTATATATGTTATATAAAAGGCTTTAAAACACAATGAGACCACAGGAATATTTCATTTTGTATTTTAACAATCTACCTTAGTTTCTGTTACTATATAAAATTCAGTGAGATGGAATCCTGAGGTCTTCTACTAAGAGGCCACAAGAAAATGCCTCCTGCCCCAAGCAGCTGTATTCTTTCACCAGTTATGTGACATACAGCTTAGGACAAGAAAAAGTTTCTCTCTAGAAGGCCAGCCTTTCTTTACTCGTGGAAAAACTGCTAATCGTCTCCCAATATGTATTTTCTTATTCTTTTAAACAGTAATATAAGCCAAATTTTTATATGGGCGCATGGCTATACAATAGATCAGAGAGCAGATGGTGAAAAACAAAAATAAATGAATCACAAGCTGATAAAGTTCAGGAAAGAAATGGAAGAAGAAACAAGTTAAGAACACCAGAAAACAAAAAACAAACAAACAAACAAACAAAAAGATTTACCCCAAAGATACAGATGCAATGAAACGCCGGGACACCTGCACCCCGATGTTTCTAGCAGCAATGTCCACAATAGCCAAACTGTGGAAGGAGCCTCGGTGTCCATCGAAAGATGAATGGATAAAGGAGATGTGGTCTATGTATACAATGAAATATTACTCAGCCATTAGAAACGACAAATACCCACCATTTGCTTCAACGTGGATGGAACTGGAGGGTATTATGCTGAGTGAAGTAAGTCAGTCAGAGAAGGACAAATATTATATGTTCTCATTCATTTGGGGAATATAAATAATAGTGAAAGGGAATAGAAGGGAAGGGAGAAGAAATGGGTGGGAAATATCAGAAAGGGAGACAGAACATAAAGACTCCTAACTCTGGGAAACGAACTAGGGGTGGTGGAAGGGGAGGAGGGCGGGGGGTGGTGGTGAATGGGTGACGGGCACTGAGGGGGGCACTTGACGGGATGAGCACTGGGTGTTATTCTGTATGTTGGCAAATTGAATACCAATAAAAAATAAATTTATTATAAAAAAAAACACCAGAAAACTAAAGACAAAATTAGAGCAAACTAAATTATAAGACACTGGTACACTGGAAAAGATGAGAAAAAATTTAAAAAGAAAGAGTTAAAATGGGTTTTATAAAACAGATACACTGTATATATACAAAATCAGACGAAGACAGAAAACATTAGAATATAAATTAATTTTTTAGAATAAAAGGAAGAACTGGTTCAATGGGTAAAAAAGACACACTGTATACCAAAACCATTTCACAGTGAGATGTCTGCTAGTTACATTATTGTTAGGTAAAGAAAAAATTCTTTGGGTGGCCACACACTATGATCAAATCACTTTTAAGCAGCTAAAATTCAGTCTGATCTTAGTTTTCTCTACCACAATATTCAGCATTAGAAAGTAGTAGGAAAAAATGGCAGCAAAATCTCAAAGAATAAGGTATGATCCAATAATTTTCCACTCAGTTTTGAACAAGCAAATCTAAGAAATATTGCTATGAGCTCATCTTGAAGAAGTGACATGAGTAATAATTTTTGCCAAACAGGAAAGAATGGGAAACTATAGCAAAATGAATAGAAGTGAATATTGAATCTATTTAACTAAAACACTTGGGGATAAGGGTTATAAAACATTTATAAATGTTATATATCCTGACAATATAATTAACAAAATAGGCAAGAAAAAAAATTTAAGACAGAGGTTTGGAAAAAATTTTAAATGTTATTTTTTTCTTACAACTAGTTGAAAAGTTGTATTACTTAAATGTGATTAATTAGAGACATTTCAGCTTATTTAATAACACATATAAAGTAAGAAATATAACACTGTCAACTAAATTGAGTGTGGAGAAGGAAGGGTACTGAAAGAAATATGCTAACATAATCATTCCTCTTTCTAGAGAGTAAACAGATATTTGCACAAAATATACACAACAGAGGATTATATACAAATTTCAAGTTTAAAGATATCTTCACATGTAAAAGTAAGAATTTCCATATTATCAGAACACATTCAAAACAAAGGAAACATGAACCCAAAACAAAATATTGAAAAAAAATATCCTATACAAACTAAAAGCATGATGTAAAAGGACACAACAAAATTCTCATATCAATCATACCAACATATAAGGCTAAACTCAACTACTATATATATATATATATAAAACTAACAAATTGGAAAACAAAGTGAAACCCAATTATATGTTGAATTCAAAAGATGAAGTTAAAATACACACACACACACACACACAAAATCAACTACATAAGGCCCTCATTATATTCCAGAAAAGTAGAATAAGCATAGATAGAATTTTCTTTTTTTTAAATTTTTTTTTTTTTTTTTTTAATTTTTATTTATTTATGATAGTCACAGAGAGAGAGAGAGAGGCAGAGACGTAGGCAGAGGGAGAAGCAGGCTCCATGCACCAGGAGCCTGATGTGGGATTCGATCCTGGGTCTCCAGGATCGCGCCCTGGGCCAAAGGCAGGCGCCAAACCGCTGCGCCACCCAGGGATCCCAGATAGAATTTTCTTATAAACATCTAATAAAACTAGAAATGAACAAGACAATGAGAAAGAGGAGCTAAAAAAATGGAAAATCAAAAACAAATTAACTTTACCTTCAAAAACACGAGCCAAAGATAAAACCAAAATGGAAATTTTAGAATATATAGAAAAATATTAGTATTAGAATAATTACTTAGCAAAACTCCTGGGGTGATACCTGGTAGAGCCCAAGAAGAGTATTCCTATTTTAAATATTCCTATTAAGCTACAAAAGCAAATAAACAATTACATATAAAGAACCTTGAAAAAGAACAACAAAAGCTCAGGGAAAGCCAGATTGAGAAAATGATAAAAACACAAGTTGAGATAAATAAAACAGCAAAATAAAAGAATAATGAAAATATTAGAAATCACTATTGAAAACATCAATAAAACAAAAAAAAACATTAACACAATAAAGTTTTTTTAAAAAGATTCATGCTAAGTTATTTAGCTCAACTCTTTGAAAATGCATTTTAAAACCTGGATGAAATTATTAGTATTTTAGATACTATAACTTATTAAAAACGACCAGAAAAAATAGAAAATCTAGACAAATCAATTTACATGGAAAATATGAAGGATGCTGTCAGAATGCTACCCTTGTACAAACGGCACATCATGGTTATACAAGTAGTTCTCCCAAGTTGGAGCAGTGGTTCCATCACCTGGAGAGCTTATTAAAACACAGATTAGTGACCCTAACACCCAAGATTCTAATTCAGTATTTCTGGGATGAAGCCATGAATTTGTACTTCAAACAAGCTTCTAGATCAGTGGTTCTCAGCAGGTGGAGCTTTTGCTCACCAGGGGACATCTGTCAATGTTTGGAGACATTTGTTCCTGTAGTCACCATGTAGGAGGGTGCTAATGACAAGGCAGCTAGAAGCCAGGGATGCTGCTATCTTACGTGCACAGCAGAGTCCCCACTGCAAAGAATAACCTGAAATGTTCATGGTCCTGACATTCTAAGTATTGCTAATTCTGTTGGTCTCTAAAACCACACTTCGAGTAGCACTACTCTAGAACAAGAATAGATAAACTTTCTCTAGAGAATCAGATAGCAAATATTTTAGGCATTGTGGTTCTCAGTCTCTGTCACATGTTCCTTATTTTTGTAACCCTTTAAAATATAAAATCTATTCTTAGCTCATAGTCCTTACCAAAACTGATCCTTCTTTTTTTTTTTTTTTTAACTGATCCTTCTGTGAATAACAGGTACACAAATTTTTTGTGGGATATAAATACAGAGAATATAAATTCTTCCATAATGTGAGAAAATACATCTTTCTTAGTCTTAAAAATAATCATCAAAATTAATTATAAATTCTAGCAGGCCATTAACATCAGGCTCACACACACAAAAAAGGATCTTCACTGCCATCACTATTTTTTCACACTTTCTAGTGATGATAGCCCATACAATTATATGAAAGAAATAAATTATTCTTCTAAAGGTCAACAAGCAGAAGTAATAACGGAAACAAGCTGGATGATCACCATATCTGTTGTTTTGCTTTTCTAGGGCACTGTATAAACTAAATCTCCCCAATAGGCAAGTCGTATATTTGAGTTCTACAGGTAGAACATGGACAGAAATGAGGTGGACTCATTCTAAGTCTGTTTAACAAAAACATTTCCAAGTTATCCTGGTTTTTTCTTCGCACATCTGCCAACTGGCTACAGAAAATCCAATGCAGAATTCTGAGGGGTTGGCAAATTATGGTTCATGGGCCAAATCTGGCCTACTGCCTAGGTTGTAAATTCATTTTTATTGCACAGCCATGCTTAAACATTTACGTATTGTCTATGGCTGCTTTCAAGCTACAACTGTTGAGTAGTTGCAAGATAAACCGTATGCTCAGCAAAACTTAAAATATTCACTGTCTGGCCCTAGGTGAAAATAAATTTTGACAACCATTGTATTAAGAAGACAGAAACAGAAGATAGAAGATACCTATATCCCTGAATTACTCTTTGGGTATAGAAGATCACTCCACTTCATCATACTGCATTGGAACATAATGCAAAATAAAATCTTAGTAAGTCACTGAGATTTATTGCTTATTTAGAAGCTAGCTAGTTTTAACTATGTTGGAAAGGTAAAATCATGAGCAGATATGATTGGTTACCTACAATATCCAAGGGAACAAACTGAAAATTTATGGGAAGTGAGAAGGCAGCTGGATGCAAAATTAATTAAAAGAATCCATACTATATATGTGTGTGTGTGTGTGTGTACATATATATACACACATACATACAATCACCAGTAACGGTTTGAAGAACTCTCCTCCATAAACATGCAGCAGAAGCAAGACATACCTACATTAAATTGACCTGAAATGTAGAAAATGTACTTGAATAATGTTTGAAAACATTACTTGGAGATACCAAAAGGAACTAGGACATATCATATCTTGATTAAAATTATAAATATCATATATATATCTATTTTCACTAAGTTATTTCAAAATATTAACTTATTTCCAATAAAAAAAGTCATGGGATTTTTTTCCCCAACTAGACAAGTTTATTCCATTCCTTATATATACAGAAATAACAACATGCAAAAGTAACTAGGATATAGACATTATAACATACCAAAATATGTGCCAGGTGGATCAATGAAGTTAAAGTGAAAAGTAAAACATAAAAGTACTAGAAGAAACCATAGGAAATTGTTTTAATAATCTCAGAGTGTGGAAGACCTTCCCAAGTATGATGCAAAATCCATAACCTATTCTAAAAGAAGACATGATTGAAAATTTCAGTGCTATAAATTACACCAATATCTGTCTCTTCCTTTCATATATACATGTGGACATACACACACACCCTCATACACATAACATCTATATACAATATAACATATATATACATATATAACATATATACATAACATGTAACACACATATATATGTGTGTGTATGTGGGAACGTATTTCATATATACATTGGAGATACACACATCCATACACATATACACACATATACACACACATATATATACAATATATGTGTGTGTATATGTGTATGTGGGATAGTATTAGCACTGTCAAATGTAAAGAAATATCTTAAAATATTTTCTCACCAATCAGACTACCAAAAATAAAAAAAGAAAGTTTTCGAACACACAATGTTGGAGAGTCTGAATAAAAAAATACTTTTATATATTGCTAGTGGTGGTATCAATTGACAAAATTCCCATAGGTGATGATTTGCAAATATTTACCATAATTAAAAATCACTTTCCATGCTTACGAATCTATCTTATTGAGAAGTTACATATGCCAAATGTTACGTAAGTATTATTTATAATAGCAAAAGGTTGGAAACAATCAAAATGCCCATCAATAGAGGACTGATTAAATAAATTGGGGTATATCCATATAATATAATTCTATGTAGCAGCTATGAAAATGATGAAGTCATTGTATGTGTGTGTATGCATACATATAAACAAACTCAAAGACATATTTTTATCAGAAAGAAAAAAATAAAGACTAAAATCTATAGTTTGCTGCATCTATAATAAAAAAGAGGAAAATTACTTGTGTGTGTCTGTGTGTGCATTAAATGTCTCTGGAAAAATATATAAGGAAGTAGTAACTAAGGTTGTCTCTAAGTGGGCAACTGGATGACTGAGGAACACAAAGAGGAGGGAAATATTTCACCCTATGCTGTTTTGAACATTCAAATTTTTACTTTACAAATGCTAAATATGGGGGGCGCTTGTGTGGCTCAGTTGGTTAAGCATCTGAATCTTAATTTCAGCTCAGGTCATGATCTCAGGGTGGTGAGATCGAGCCCCAAGTTGGGCTCCATGCTAGGTGTAGAGCCTCCTTAGGATTCTCTTTTCTCTCCCCTCCCTCCATTCCCCCACCCTGCTCATGCTCTCTCTCTCTCTCTGTCTCTGTGTCTCTCTCTCAAAAAAAAATGTTAAACATATCTGTATATCCATATGTACATATATCTATATAAATTTATATCTGGATATACAGATATACTTAACATTTAGATATATCTAACACATAGCTATACAAAAATATATTTAAAATAAATATAAGTAAATTGCTGTGTTTAACAGAGATATATAAATACATGAAAACTGTTATGCTTTCCCTGTCTCAATGGTATGTAAATAAAGGCAAAGGTTTACTTCTTTGAATTTGAGATTTAGAGAAAAACACTCAATTTATTTCCAGAAAGGAGTAAAAATACAAATAGGCAAAGGAGGGAGCCTTTGCAAAACTGGAAATAGAGGAAATAATACCCCAAAAAGTGACTGAATGCCTTCTATATCTATTTTTCTAGGCCTTATAATTTATACAAACTCATGACCAAGAAAAGAATTGGAGCTAATAGTACTTAGAGACTTCAAACATTAGAAATATCTAAAATATTATAAATAAAAGACTCATAATAAGAAGTCATGACAAAATGTTAAGATTAATGGTTTCTTTCAAAGGTCAGACATTGCAAAAACAAAAACAAAAAAACTTCCAGCGAAGTAGAATCCACCAATTCTTTGCAACACATATCTTTACATAACTGCCGGTCAGCCATTCTGATCATAATATTAACTGCTTAAAATTTCAGGAAAGCTGTTGCTAAGAAAACTTCAAATCTTTTATTTGAAATATGCCTCTCAGCTGCTGGATTAATATAGTTTTGTGCCTTTGGTTTCCCTGGAAAATGATATGAGGAACTCAATGATGCAGAAAAGGCATAAAAGTTTCTCTTCCTTTAAAGGTACCAGTTTGTGGTTATTAAAACTCTGAATTCTCCATGAGTCTGATCTGCTTTGAGGCACATAATTTTTTAAAAATATACATCTCTCCAGTATCAGAGAAACACATATACACAAATAAACTAGATTTTGTCCAAAATCAGGCAAGGACATTGTTTTGGAATTGACACTCTAATAATTATTTTTCCAAGATATATAATATAAACAATACTTTCAATGAGCATATATTTTTGCATATTTACATGCATTTTTTTAAAAAAGCTTTTTGGGCCTTTATATTGTAATTTTTTAAAAGATTTTATTTATTCACGACAGACACACACAGAGAGAGAGGCAGAGACACAGGCAGAGGGAGAAGCAGGCTCCATGCAGGGAGCCTGACGTGGGACTCGATCCTGGGTCTCGATTCTTGGTCTCCAGGATCATACCCCAGGCTGAAGGCGGCGCCAAACCGCTGGGCCATCGGGGCTGCCTGCATGTTTACATGAATTAAAAATACTTAGTAACTAATGAAATAGACCTCATCAATTGACTAAAATTTTCACTAATTCATGTGAGATTTCCCACATTAATTATTAATTAGCAATTAATACTAGAAGGTATAATCACATTCTGTTCTCTGCAAGGTTACATTTGCTTAAAAATTTCATAATTACAACATAGTTCATTCTAACCCACATGTTTAATATTCTCAACTAATAATTGTGTTAAAATAACACCTAGTAATTTTAAGAATGATATGAGCAATGGCATATCTCAAGCCAACTCTGAACTTTGGAAAAGATTCAAGATATGCAAACCAAGGAAGCAAAACGGTCCCTGGGGGGCTTTAGTTACTTCTGTTCAGGTAAACTGTATATTAAATTTTGTTTGTCATTGCTGCATATGAAGGAAATCTCTCAGTGACCATTATTTTTTGCACTAACCATTCATAAAATTAATTTTAATCTTCATTTTAAGAAGAGTTTCAATACGGATGAAAAAATATTACAGAGGGACGCCAGGTGGCTCAGTAGTTGAGTGTCTGCCTTCAGCTCAGGGCATGATCCCGGGGTCCTGGGATTGAGTCCCACATCGGGCTCCCCATGGGGAGCCTGCTTCTCCTTCTGCCTATGTCTCTGCCTCTCTCATGAATAAATAAATAAAATCTTTAAAATAAAATATATATATTACAGAGTAAAATCAATAAAAAGCAATAAAAGCAATAAAACTGAGGGAAACAGGAAATGAGGGAAGAAAAACAAAATGAAATACAAAAAGTTGAGAGAGTTTATAAAACAAATGTACACCTGATATAAAGGATTTTTTTAATGACAGTGAAGAGAAATTTTTTCTATGGGTAATCTTGAGAATAAAATGGAAATATGAAACATAACATCCTTACAATAAATACAATAAGTTAGTTTTCACAGACCTTTATCTTATAATGTTTCTACATATAGGCACAGTACATCAAGTCAAATTACATTTTAATAAAAACAATGCTGAGATAGGGAAGGAGGGCCATCTATTAATCAGTATCTTTGTGACTTTTTGATGGCCTCATTTAATCACAAGATCAATGAGCAATTTTTAATAATGACAGAATTATATAGGATGTTCTCAAAAGAAGTTAATGTGACATTTAAGTGTTTTAAAAAATGGGAAATTCACCCTGGAGCATTACATAATGGAAAGTAATGGATCAAATGTGTATGATTTGTTCTGTGTTCGGCGCTTAGGCTCGGGATCAGTTCACATGCCCTCTGGCTCCCTGTTGGCCCAGAATGGATGGCTCTGAGAAAATGAGGGCTACTCTGGAAGTAATGTAGTTCAGCGTCTTACAGCTGAACAGAATAAAGCTGGTCAACATTGGGTCATGGTTGAGGGAGTATGGATATAAATGGTTTGACTCGGGAACATTACTTAACCTAGAAAGTCCTCATGGCAGTAGTTTGTCCTATAGTTATTGGTCTCCTTATATAAAGTTGTTTGCCTCCTTTTTCAAAAGATAGAATGAAGCATGTTCAGCTGCTCTGCATTTCAATCAATAAAATATGTCTGCCTTTGCAAAATAAATTGGTGAACTGAAGACTGAAACAGACTTTTCCCTAATTTTTTCCTACCTTATCCCACTTCACCCCTGTCTTCCACATATAGGCTTTCATCTTCTCTCTGGTTTCTTTCTTTCTACTTCCGTCTATCACACAGTTATGAGGTGGCTTGCATGGAATTTCCTCATTCATTTTTTTCCTCCTTTTTTTTTTTTTCCAAAAGAATATGAAGAGATACTCCTCATCATTTCTAGAATTTCTGTTAAGTGTCTCTGATTTTCTGTGTACTTTTCCCCTAAGATTTATCTATTTTAGAGAGAGAGAGAGAGAGCACAAGAGGGAGGGGCAGAGGAAGATGGAGAGAGAATTTCAAGCAGACTCCACTAGAGTGCAGAGCCACTTGACAGGCTCAATCTCAGGATACTGAGATCCTGACCTGATACAAAACCAAGAGTCAGAAGCTTAACCGGCTGTACCACCCTTTCCTGTATACTTCTTTGCTTCCTAGTAAAATATTTCATTGGAGTAAAAATAAATTATGTAATTTTCAAAATCCATAGTGAAAGTGAATACCTTTTTTAAAAATTTCCCAGCAATCTTTATTCCCAGTGGCTTTTTAATTTTCCCAAACATCAGAATTTTAATATTGAGTCTGATGTTTTTATATTCAATGGTTACCACAGGAACTAATCCAAAAGTGCGATATAGTTCAGGCCACTTGAGTTTGGATCTCATTTTTTCATGGCAAAAACAGGTATATAGGTATCTTCTGATCATGTACTAGGTTACATAGGATTCATACTGTTCAGAAATACTGTGGCACATGAAATAGATCACAAAGGCCTCTACGTATTACAATATGTTAAATTACCTCCTCCACAAAACAAGTGAAACGATATGCCAATGACCTATACTTGATCTAATCAAACATCTGATTAATTGTGAGTACTCCATGCTCCAGTTCTATTAGCATCTGTACTTGTGCTTCCTTGCTTGTATTATATTTTCTCCCTCTGGAATAACTAAACTTTGCCTTTCCTATCAAAATCATGCCATTCCCCCTCTGAAATTTTGTGATCAAAATATTTGGAGTAATGGCACTCTTTGGAACTACATAGTTTTATCAGCGATTCTTTTACAAGAAATCACAAATGGCCTTCCTTTCTTTTTCTCTGCTTACCTCCATTCTTATTTCCATTATCATATTATAATCCTTTTGAGGAAGGGATTCATTACTAATTCCTGTTTTTCCTAAGAATGCTTAACACCATGCCTATATTATCAGGTCCTTCAATTCTTGGTGAGTGAGTGAAGATTTCCAGTGTCCATATAAATCATGTAACAATTCCAACAAATTATTATTTAACATGGCAAAAATCATTGGGCTGGGCTTGTCACAGTCATTTAGATGCAAACTAATCAATGATAAGAAATATGGTTAAGGATTTAAAATACCACTTTTTTCCAATACCTTTCCTTCCTTCCGGACAAATATTATACGAACAAATATTCATAAAAAATTTAAGAGTCAATAAATATAAAGCTTAAATTAACCATTGCAAAGGAAATCACTTTTCTGGCTGTATAAAAGATACATGGGTATATCTAAGGCAATTCCTCTAAATGTGATCCCAAACTCCCTCCCCTCATAAGCACTGAATATTTATAAATATTTGTTACAATTTAACTTTTACAACTTTAAAAGGTAGGTATCCTTTTCCCTATATTACTGTTAAAGAACTTAAATCCAGAGATATTACATAGATGCCCAAAGTCACATAACTAGTCAGTAGTAGTAGTGAGATGCACCTCCTTAGCTTCCATCGCTTTACTTCAGTAGAATAAAGAAGACATTTGGGGGCCTAAGATTATTTTGTCTTCTTCCAGGAGATTGTATATATTATTGTGTGTGCGCGCGCGCATGTGTGTGTGTGTGTGTGTGTGTGAGAGAGAGAGAGAGAGAGCGCGCAAAAGTGGGGGATGGAGGGCCAGAAGGAAAGGAAAAGAATCACAAACAGGCTCCATGCCTCACAGAGGCCAATGTGAGGCTCAATCTCACCACCCTGAGATCATGACCTGAGCTGAAACCAAGAGTCAGATGCTAAACCAACTGAGCCACCCAGGCACCTCCTGGAAGACTGTATTTTGAATAAAGATTGCAGAGTTCTTTACCACTTTGCCTCAGTTTCATCAATATAATCTGGTTATACATTCTGCCACTGAAGTTTTCTAAAGGAAAAAAAAATATATGCTTAGAAACATAAGAAGAAAACAAAAATTCAGACTTCTTATTCTTATTTTAAGTTTGGTCCAGTTGTCTTTTCCATTTTCACTTTTTTTTTTTTTTTTTTTTTTGCCTCAAATGGATGATGCTGTTTTATCTCCTCTGCTTCTCACAAGAAAGGCAGGATAAAGTGATTCGGAAGAACACACAGAAAATACTGATAATTCCATGGCCATATGTGTCTAAATTTTTACACTGGGATATTCTAATGGAAGTCATATGGTTTGGGGAAGAAAGAGCATATATCTGAAGACCTAATGATCTGGATTCAATTCCTGACTTTGTTACTCTTTAAGTTAATTAGTTTACTCTTCCGAGTCTTAGTTTTCTTGTTGGTGAAATGGAGATAACAATATGCATCTCATGATGGAGACAAGAGAATTATGTGAAGTTTTATATGTAAAGTACCTACTGCAGTATCTAGCCCATAGGAGGCAATTAATAAAAATAAGTTTTTTCTTACTTCTTGTGAGCAATTACATTATTTTTCTTAATTCTTTACTCTTTTTTCTTTGCCATCCAAGTCTGATTACCCTTCCTGCTTCTTGACCTTAGGATTTAATAATGGGATGTTACGGAAGTGATACAAACAGACACTTGAATTATTGAATTTTCTCTTCTGAAATGACCAAGAAAATGTTAAGCACCACGTAATCCATAGTCCAGGGAAGAGAAAAGGCATGTGGAGCAAATCTGGATTCCACCTGCAGTTTATAATCCAGCCTAGCCAAACCCAGCCTCGAGCAGCCAGTCTCCAACTGTGAAAATCCAATGTGAAAGTAATGATTAATGACTGTTATCAAACACTGAGCCTCATTATAGTTTGTTATGTATTATTGTGGCAATAGATAAGTGATAAAGAAAGTGGCACCTAGAATTAAGGTACTAATGGGCCAAAAGCCTAGTATATGTAGCACTGACTTTCACATCAGGTGGTGAGTGACAAGAAGCTATAGTAGGAAGCTAGAAAAATAGGGAACCATTCAGGTAGTAGTAAAATGTTTGGTAAAAATGTCTGTGATAACTTGGAGACAGAAAATATATTTAATACACTCATAAACCTAGGCAAGCAGATTTCCAGCTAGAATATCAAAAGAATGCGTGAGCTTCTGGCACATATATTTGCCATGGTGCTTCAAGAAATAGATAAGCTCAGCAAATAGCTGACTGGTTTGCAAACAGAATTGAAAGGACATATAGTGAGCCCAGGAATGCTGGGTTCTGTATAGGACAGGAAAATAAAAGTTTCTCATTTCTACCCTTGTCAGTCAGTAAAACATCATGCAATTAAGGTATGACCTGGGGCAAAAATCAAACCAAAAATACATGTGAATATCTATCATAGTACATGACACTTGGAGGCATTCAATAAGTTTAAGATCTCTTAAATTATAACAGGACTGGTTTCATGCACTGGAACATTATAAAGCAGTCAAAATTAATGAACTAAATAGTGAATATATCAACATGGATAAAATTTTAAAATAATAAAGCTGAATGATAAAAACAAGCTATGAAGGGAGGTATGGACTATGATGGGACTTATTAAACTTTTAATATGAACCTAGAGTATGTTTTTATGGATACACATGTATACAAAAATATGCAAAAGCATACATGGATATTAAGCACACTAACTTTAGGAGGATAGTTAAGTCTAACATGAAAAGGAGAGGAAAAGCTAAGGATTTCCCTGTATTGTAACATTTTATTCCTTTACAAAAATGCTGTCTGAAAAAACCTGGCAAAATGTTAATTTTATTAAATGTAGGTGGTGCATACATGGCTATCTTTTAATTTGTCTTACTTTTCTGATATCTGAAATCTTTCATAATTAAAACTAAAAATAATATTCAAATAAAAGTAATAAAAGCATTCATATAAGTATACAGCTCCAAACTAGTTCTTCATACATGAAAAAAATAAGATACTATTTAAAGACTTGCCCATCTTTACTTGGATCGTTTTGCTATATATACCTTGATCTTAAAATGTAATTTTCACAATCCCAGGATAGGGTCTAGAAATTAGCATATTGTCTCTTGCATCGTGTGTATGTGTGTGTGTGTGTGTGTGTGTGTGTGTGTGTGCAATGAAAAAGAACTCAATTATCTATATATTTGCCTGAGTAGTCACCAAAGAAAAAATATATAATCCTAATTACTGCACGTTATTTTTTAAGGGTAACTTGCCACTGCATGCAATCAATTATAACACTGATACTATACCAGAACCTGAAGAAAAGTACAGGTCAAGTAGGGGATTATAATTAAATATCTGAATGAAGAGAGAAACAATGTGTCTGACCCACTAAGCCAGCTGAGAGTTTAAAAACAAGCAAGTTGTTGTGTTCACCTGTCTCCTGCATAACTGGTCAAGTTTCAACAAGTAGACACCACATATTTTCATTAAACATTTCATCAGAAATCTCATTCTGCATTTTCTGAGACTCATGCGCCTGCAGTGTTCTCCTGAAGAAAGAACATTTTGAGGAAGAGATCAGATCACAGAAGGAGAGGGAGGTGGCGGGGATGGGGACCACCAGGAAACAGCTCAGGTAATAACCAAGTTTTATAGGGCAAATGAATAAATCCAAACACCTCTATAAATTGAAGAATATGTTTTTAAAAGAGCTGAAAATAATTTATAAAGCCCTAAAAATGCAGTTTTTAAGGCCATTTTCCTTAGGTGGCTAATTGTCCTGGCATCCAGTGGAGATGCATGCTTATTATTACACAAGGACTTTAATCTATCCAACATGACAGCAAGTGTGTTTTATGCATAATAGTTTATGCACACAAGAACTTTAGACAAATTTTCTTTTTATTTGGGAATTTATCTTTCAAGTCCCTACATTTACAAAGTCACAATGAAGAATTTGATTACGTAAAACATTCACTTAGATGGACCTATAAGATTAGTTCCCATTCATTATTATCTCCAGCTTACCATACGGCAGTAGCACATAGCTACAATTATGATTATTCTACATTAGAAGAGATACACTTAGTTGTATAACTGTATTTTTAAGTCCTAATAAAATGTATCCACTTAATATTTATTACAAAATTGAGTCCTTTAAAATGGATTCACTTTTTCTATTTCCAATTTTCATTAATAAGGAGCATCCTTTGTCTTAGTATTGTTATAATTTTTAGATGACTAAATTGATGCCAAAAGGCAGTCCTTCTCAATTTTTCTTATACCCACAGAACACCAAACCACCAAGTTTGGACAAATCCAGGTCTCACTGGTTTCAAATTTCATGCTTTCACCCACTATGCAGCCTTAAGTCCACAAGGGAAAATAAGAGCCACCATATTTGAGGCACGGCTATATGGGGCTGTGGAGACAGGGTGACAGAGTCAGTGAAAGAGTCTGGGTGAATGGAAATGGAAACCCTGGGGACTACTAACAAACACAAGACCTTGGAAAATGGGAACATCCGTTCACCATGGTAGCAAGAATCACTACACATGAGAAAAAAGTACTCCACTTCTTTCCTAAGAGGCTGGAAACCAATTTGAGAGATTGATTTGGATATTGTTTCAATTCAACTTCCCCTGCCTCAGAATCTTTGCATCTGATCTATTTCTGTGGCTGATAATGAGCCAAATCCACTAAAATATATCGGTTTGGCTCAATAATCCCTGGGTGCTTTTTAAGGAATACATGCCTAAGAGCAGAGCATTCTGTTACCCTTCCAATTCAACACACCACTGCAAACTGTTGGACCTGAGCCATAACTTGACTCAGATTTGGTCCTTGCCCTCAAGATGCTCGTACAGATAAACAACGTTCATTAAATCGTCTTATGCCCCAACCACTAAGAGGTCTAGAAATATCCATTGTGAAATGGCTAGAAATAGGGTAAGCTACTGCAGATTAGATGCAGTTTGATGACGTTTATATTGAAAGTGTCACAGTGCTAAGCAATGAAGAATCTCTTTTTTCAGTTCACAACCCAATCGTAAACTTGGTCATCCCGCAAAAACAGGTGTTGGGGCACCATCCTCATTGTTGTAACTGGAGTGACAGTGAGAGAAAACACACACCCAACAAGAAGCACTCATGTGAGAAGAGAAGTGAAGACACTCTCAGATTAATTTCTTTTTTTAAGTACGAGTTCATACTTTGTAGAACATGTTAAAAGGGAAATAAAGTTGCTTTAGAAGTTTACGCATATTGAACTAACAGTGAACTTGGGACATTCATAGAAGCAGTGACAAACAGTCTTGAACCAAAGTAATACTCCTGTTACAGAAGATTGTGGGCATAGAGAGGAGGCAGGGTCAACTGGACTGACATAACACAAATGCTCCGGGTTAGAACAGAAATAATGTCATTGTTCCCATTGGCTAATGGTGGTCACAAACTCAGCTGATAGCAGCACCCAGCATATGCTAGTGATTTTATTCAGTCTATGTTTAACAAAACGGAAAATTGTGTAGGGTTTCATTCCAGAGTGAGGACTTCGTCAGTTCCTAATTAAGTAATAGCAAATATTATTCTAGCACTTATTATATGCTAAGCACTTTTCTAAGCATTTTATATGAATGATTTCTTTTCATTTTTACAATATATTTATATTCATAACACCCCACACTGGAACTAAACCAATGATCCGTTATTAAGAGAATGAATAAACATTTTGTGATATATTCTTACAAAATTATTTATAGTCATTATAAATTATTCAGCCCTAAAAACAGAATGAACAGTTCACTCAAATCAAAACATATGGCTCTCAAAGACACTACTTTGAGAAAAAGAGATAGACATCAAAGTAAACATTGTGACTTATTTCATTTTTATGAAGTTCTGCAACTACCCAACTAATGGACATTAATAGAAATTAAAACAGAGGCTACGCTACATGTGGTGAGGTGGATGTATAAATAATTTATTTAATCATCACAACAATCCTTTGCTGTAGGTAATATTATTTTCAGTCTATAGATGGGAAATCTGAACCACAAAAAGGTGAAGTAAGAGGTTGAAGGTCACATGGGTGGTAGGTGGAAGAGCCAGGGTTCCAAGTAAGCAGTAGGGCTCCAGAGTCCATCTAAAGAAGATCCTCAGGTTTGATTATATGAATGAATCCATATCAAAGAATATTTAGTGGGTTCTGTCAACCAGGTGCTATAGTGAGCATATGGCTACAGAGATGAATACTACTGTGTACATGTTTGTATGTAACTAAAAAAACAAAAGAGATCTCACAGATGAGGCTATATACATGACATGAGTGCAGGGCACAAAGGAAGTGGCCAGCACATTATAAACTGTTTGGCTATTGCCCTAACTATAGCACTCAATTTTGTTGCTTCTGTCGACAAAAATAGGGAAATATTAAGCGATTATCATATCTTTAAAAATTCCTTATTAATATGTCTTATCTATGTCCTAAAACATTACACATTACAACAGCCTACCCTACCCTCCCTCCCTCTACTGTTCTCTGCCTTCCTGTCTCCTTCCTTCCTTTCTCTTTTTTTCCTGCCTTTCTTCCTGCTAAAATTCAGTTCATATTTTTTGAGTATACACTAGAACAATGCATTTTCTGCTCATTCATTATTAACAATGCAATAGAATCTGCTAATGACAGAAAAAAAAAGACCTTGTATAGAAGACATCTTTAAATAGAGTTTAGAAATTTTCATCCCATTCTTAGCTTCCCCCCTACCCTGGCACATTTTATAGCTTCCTTTACAGAACTGCAGTCCCATCGACAGTAAGAGGCACACCTGTATAAACAGCAAGCCCCAGAGCTTTGAGTTGGTCTGCAGCCAGCACCAGACATCATGCACTCTCAGATTCCATCTTGCTCGAGCCCCATCAACACCTGAGAGAAAGCACAAGACTGGAGGAGCAAATCCTGAGAAACTTGGCGCAGTGTGGCCACAGCTCCAATACTGGGGCTAAGGAGGAAGTGTCAAAATTAATGTTTGATGGTCTTTGAAAACTTTTTTTTTCCTTCCTTGGAATTTAAAATTCATCTCAGAGTGGCTTTATTGTATGTGACTAGAAAGAAATCTACAGAGAGATATCTAGGAGAGATTAAAATGAACAAAATTTACTAAAGATCTTAGGGGAGGAATACAGAGACCACACGTGTATGACATTGTTTAGTGATATTTGCTGACCTGAAACCAGTGAACTGTTGGATGGTGTGGATTCTTTTCTCTTTTCCTTTTTTCTTTTCTTTTCTTTTTTTTTTTTTTTTGCCATTTCTTACTTTTTTTGGAGAATCTTTGTGAATAAAATGAAGGAGACTTAAAGGTGCTTTGATGCAAAGTATACAGATATCTATTGGGAATGTAATCTGTATTTCATTAGTTCCATTTAGGCAGAATGGAAACTGTCTGACCATTCTGACCCTGACAGAGATTTTATTTTACTCATGCTCATCTATTTATGTCTTCTCCATCTCCAAAAGGAGAATTCCTTTAGGCAGAGGGAAGTGAACTCAGGTCCTCTCTACCAAAGGCAAACAGAACTTCACAGACCAAGCTGCACGCTGTTGAAGATCCCTTTCTGGGGACGCCTGAGTGGCTAAGCGGTTGAGTGTCTGCCTTTGGCTCAGGGCGTGATCCTGGGGTTGTGGGATCAAGTCCCTCATCCGGCTCCCTGCATGGAGCCTGCTTCTCCCTCTGCCTATGCCTCTGCCCCTCTCTCTCTGTGTCTCTCATGAATAAATAAATAAATAAATAAATAATCTTTAAAAAAAAGAAGAAGATCCCCTTCTGTGTTTGTGAAGCACTTTCCCATAGTTTCTCTAACAAACCAAGGAAGGAAACAAGGCATTTAGCATTTCAATCTCTCATATCCTCCAAGACTTTCTCAAATGTCTTATCAGTCTTTCTTTGGCAACTCTTTATAAAAACAGTGATCGTCTTCTTCCACCATTCCCTCTGGCCCTTCCTATCCCCTTGCTGATTTAACTTTTCATTGAAGCATTTAACTCCATCTGGCATTTTACATATTTATGTATTTATAGATTGTCAGTCTCTGTCTACTAGAATGAGAAGAGCGACTTTGTTTTATTCACTGGTCAACCCTAGGGCTTGGAATAGTGCCTGTCAGAATTTGTCAATGTGTGTTGAATGAATGAATGAATGAATGAATGAATGAGTGAATATAAGGGCTCAGAAGAATGTGATTTGCTCAAGTTATAAAATTAATTGGTGGCAGCCTCTGGACTTCACCTTTGATCTTGGAAATCTATATCTTAAGCTCTTTCTGTAGAAATTCTAAGTGCCCATTTGTGGCCTGATGCTATGCTCCAAAGAGTGAAGATATTTAGTACATAGTATGTTCTCAGTAAATTTTGTTGCATCTGAATCTGAATAACTAAGAATGCTACCCACCACAAAAATGTTATGATTTCCCATGTGCCTAAAAATCTTTGAAAGAATTCCAGTGGGAGGAGTAGAAATACAGATGGCTCCTGAGGTGGTTCCAAGGAGAATAAGAAAATGAGGTCAGGATTGTAAATAACTTATTATTCCTGAAGGACTTTATTGAGATCCTCTTAATCACTGGATATCTTCATCCCTATTTCCCCACTAATGTTTTCAGAGTGAAGTATAGTTTTGTTGTTGTTGAACTTATTGCATCCTCTTTGTGGACATTTAGAAATGGACAGAAAAACACAGAAGAATGGATGCATGGATGCAATTTCACTGTTCAGAAATATAACTATAACATCCTCATAAGAATATAAGATCCTCCAGGACACGTGGGTAGCTCAGCGGTTTAGCACCTGCCTTCGGCCCAGGGCATGATCCTGAAGTCCCGGGATCGAGTCCCACATTGGGTTCCCTGCATGGAGCCTGCTTCTATCTCTGTGTCTTGGCCTCTCTCTCTGTGGGTCTCTCAGGAATAAATAAATAAAATCTTTTAAAAAAAAAGTAAAAAAATAATATAAGATCCCCATATCTTTTCATTTTCGTCATATGCTATATATTTTTTTAAATTCAGATTTTAATGTACATACTATTCCATACACCCTTTTTAGAAACTTAATAATGAATCATAAGCATATTCCATTTCATTGAGTATTCTTACAACATGTGTTTAAATGACTACATATAGCTTTTTTTTTGTATGAATGCAATATAATTTATTTAGCCATTCCCATATTTGTAGATATTTTATTGTTCCTATTTGCTGTTATAAAGCCATGAAAGTAACATGCAAATAAATATTTATAAACTTCTCTGATTAAAAATAAATCCCGGGATCCCTGGGTGGTGCAGCGGTTTGGCGCCTGCCTTTGGCCCAGGGCGCGATCCTGGAGACCCAGGATCGAATCTCACATCGGGCTCCCGGTGCATGAAGCCTGCTTCTCCCTCTGCCTGTGTCTCTGCCTCTCTCTCTCTCTCTCTCTGTGACTATCATAAATAAATAAAAATTAAAAAAAAATAAATCCCATTTTGTAGAATTGATGGTCAAAGAATACAAACACTTTAAGTTTTTGAGGTATGTTGTGGACTTTACACCTGGGAAGGTTATTTTAGGTTAAACTCGTTTAACAATATATTTCCCGGAAGTTTTGCCAATAGTTGATGACTAAAAATATATTTTCCAATTTGATAGGCAAAAAAATCTCTATATGGCTTTATTTTATGACAAAAATAACATGGGTTCATCATCACAGAAAATATTAAAATCTGGACATAAAAAAGAATAAAATAAAAATCATCCATATCCTAATATGTGCAAACAAACACTGCTAACATTTTAGCATAAATATTTTCAGCTTTGGTTCTTTGTGTGCATGTATGAATGGGCACAGCCATATATCTAAATAAAATCAAAATTTTAAAGTGGGATGACACATATATCTTTATAACTCAAAATGTCATACACATTATCTCTTATTAGTTATTCACCTATAAGGACATTTTAATGGCTACTTAGTGTTCTAAGATACAAATAGCATTTATCTCACCAAGTCCCCTCTTGCTGGTTATGAACATTAATTCCAGTCATATCATTTCAAGCTTGTTTAGCATCAATAAAGGTATTTTCATATTTATTAACAATGGGTAATTTGTCAGTGACTTGTCTCATCTGGATCTTTTAAGATTTTTTTTCAAAAGATACAGCCATAGTTTTCTTTCAAGTATTGGATCGCTGGAAATTTCTATGGCAGGCAAGAGAAACAACAGGCCAAGGATGCACTTCCCACTTTGACATGCAGAAGAGAACATCATTGTTGTCACCCCAGTTCAAAGCATCTCATTCAAGTCTAATGAGTCATCTAAGTCTGTTAGTGGAAAACAGGAAATCTCAAGTCCCAGTCCAATTTTGACATCATCTGCTTTTGTAGTCTAAGGCAACATCTTGTTCTGCAGATAGCATTCTGCCCAATGGATGTGATATTTAATGAGCCGCCTTACCAGGATTTGCAAAGATGCATACCCCTTTTTAGCAGTTTTCAGAATACTGGGAAAGGTGAATGAGTCTCCTTTTTTTGCGCAGGTGGCAACTTAAACAATAGTAAGAGATGCCTGTAAGCTTTGATTTTGAAGATGGAAATTATATGGATACCTAATTGATTCAGAGGGTGTAGTCCATTACCTTCTAGTAACATAACTAATTACCTGACTGCAAAACTTGTCCTGTTGCAATGCTCTGTTTCTCACTGCAGAATCATGAGTCATTTGATCACACTAGCTACAGATCTCCCCTTCATAATCACATACCACCATCTAATCCATCCTCAGATACCCTTAACTTACATTCTTTGCATGACCAGGAGTCAATCCACTTCTTTCATCTCAACTCTTGCCTCTTTGATTTAACCCTCCTCCCACATTTCCAGGCCTCTTCTTGGAATCTTTCTGAATCTTTTCTAGCCTCCTTAGAGACACTTCTCCATCTGTAAGCAGTGTGAGCTTTAGAATATGGAAACCCTACACTTTGTCATGACAGTCTTCCATTATTGTTTTCTAAACTCATCTCACATCATTTTACCCCTCATTCTGTCCCTGCTCTATAGGTTTGCTTCTAGTTACTCCCACAACAACACTTTCTCATATACTATTCCTTCTGCTTGAACAGTCCACCACCATTACTACTGTCCCCCTGCTATCCTATCTTCATAGGTTATATCCTATTCATTAAGACTTGAATCTAAATATCATTTCCTTAATAAAATACATTATTGACTTCTCAGTTTAGGTGATATTCCCTAATTAAGTGTTTTCACAGCCTCAGGAACTTTTCTTTTCCTAGCACAGCTACAATTTTACATGCATTCACTTACATCTATCAGCACATCAAATTAAAAGCCCCATTAGGGCAGACACATTAATGAACATCTAGTGTATTATCATAAATGTATTCCCAGCACATAGCACATGCCAGAACACATGAAGAAATCAAAATCTAAACATGAAATGAAGGAATGAATGAGTGAATAGGTCTTCTTCTCCCTTTACTTATGCTGAGTTTTCTAGCATATGACATCCATACTGTACTACTCATAACTATTTTCATCTAAATTTGATCAGCTATGAAGTGAAAAAACTAATGATATTCTGATGATTTTAAAAGTCTTAACTAATTTCCTTTCTCTTACTTAGAAACACACATAATATGTATGTATTATAAATAAAAATATTCAGTATTCAAATGGACTTAATAAGGGTCCTTTGGAAAACATAAGGAACATTTTTTATACCTAAAATATTTTTAAAAGATAAAGTTAATAAGTTATTATATGGGGGAATATGTCAAAGATGATAAACGAGATGTGCCTATGCTACAATGGTCAGGAGAGGACAGGAGACTGAAAGAACAGTCCCTTACACAAATGCATTTCCAAGGTGGGCAACCATTGCCATATGTTTTTTCAGGCCTTCCAATAAATGGTTTTATCAAAGACACTTTATTATGTGTACTTTATTATTCTACAAATTAATAGAGGACAAAAGACTTTGTTAATTACGTAAAACTTTAACTTTCAGTTTCTTCTGAAAATGGAAAATGATAGTTTGCTTACAATGGTTAAGCAACTTTTTCCCCCACAGTGCCATGAGGTATAACAATATAAGTGCCCTGGTGCATTTAGAAAACAACATCTTTGCTCACAAATGTCACTGATGGTGGGTTTTTATGTGCTTGAGATATAAAATAATTCCTAATATATTAGACATTAAAATAGGGCAACTTGATGCAGTGAGGTAATGATTAATCAAAGATATTTTTTTCAATGTCATTACAAAACACTGTAAGATTTCTCTCTATCTAATATTATGGGACCTAAGATGAAAGTCTCTCTTATCAAGTAGTGAGGAATTTAAAATAGGATTTGAAGAGAAAATCAGAACTTGCCATGACAGGAAGAGAGATAATATCTGATTCCTCAAATCAGCTGAATTAAAAATCCCACTGAGAATTTAGCATGACAACATACAACATAATTTTGAACTTACTTGGGCATCATTTTTCTATTTGCTATCATTTATAAATTCTTAATTTTTAATAAAGTTAGTAAAATAATTCTAATATAAACAAATATGTAAATTACATGCATTGAAAGATGGTACTGTGATGAACAGGGAAGGGGTAAGAAATATTATTAAATTTTTGTGTGATAATGAGTCTACTGAGCACCAGAAACATATCCACTGCTTCCTTCCAAATAGGATTATGCATTCTTGATTTGTACAGTTGCCTGAATAAAACAAAATAGGTAGTAGAGAATTAATTAATTATGCTATGAGTTTTGAAGTTACTTTCCCCCTACTGCAACCTAAAGTTTCCCTTAAACCTTTGTGTTTTGACAGAAAAGTCAAGCCTCATTATAAACTGTGTGGTCATTTGCTTCATCATATCTTGCCCTGGAAATTGTGTGTGATACAATTTATTTTTTCCTTCAAATGCTATTTCCTTTCTCATGTTCAATGCAGAATTTTATCTGTACCATGGTTTACTCTGATCAATATAAAAGACTATATTCTGGAAATAGGAACGTAAACACTCTACTGAAAGCTCTCTTACACAAAAAAACTCTGGCTATCTTCCCCCACTCTTACTTAGAAATGCTTGGCTTTCCAACCTGAACTATAGATTCAATGCAATCCCAATAAAAATTCCAGTAAGTTATTCAGTGGATGGCTACAAATTCTATGAATATCTACAAAGTGATTCTAAAGAAGTTTATATTGAGGGGCAGAAGGCCCAGGATAGCCAACACAATATTGAAGGAAAGAACAAAGTTGGAAGACTGACACTACATGACTTGAAGACTTACTCTAAAGCTATGGTAATAAAAAAAGTATGGAATTGACAAAAGAACAGACAAATAGATCAATGGAACAGAATACAGAGCGCAGAAATAGACCTCCATGAATATCGTCAACTGATCTTTGGCCAAGAACCAAAGGCAATACAATGGATCAACAAATGATGATAGAACAACTGGATATCTACATGGAAAAAACAGTAAGAACCTAAACATAGACCTTACAATCGTCACACAAAATAACTCAAAATGGATCAGAGACCTAAATGTAAAAGTCGAAGATCTAAAATTCCTAAAAGATAACATAGAATAAAACCTAGATGACCTTGTGTATGGTGATGCATTTTTAGATATAAACAAGCCCAAGAACATAATCCAAGAAAGAAATAACTGATAAACTAGACTTCACAAAATTAAAAACTTCTGATTTGCAAAAGATAGTGTCAAGAAAATTAGAAGACAAGTCACAGACCAGTAGGAAATATTTACAAAAGACACATGTGATAAAGGACTGCTATCCAAAATATGCAAAGAACTCTAAAAGCTCAACCATAAGAAAATAAACAATCTAATTTAAAAATGGTCCGAAGACCTTAAAAACAGCTCACTAAAGAAGATACATAAATAGCCAACAAACATATGAAAAGATGCTCTCCATCATGTGTTATCAGGGAAATGCAAAGTAAAACAACAATGAGATACCACTGCACACATAGTAAAATGGCCAAAATCTGGAACACTGACAGCACCAAATGCTGGCCAGAGCATAGAACAACAGGAAATAAAAAAAATTAAAAAAAAATAAAAAAAAAGAACAACAGGAAATCTCATACATTCCTGCCGGGAATTCAAAATGGTGTTCATTTTGGAAGATAGTTGGACAGTTTCTTACAAAACTAAAGATACTCTTTTCACATGATCCAGCAATCATTCTCTTTGGTATTTACCCAAAGGGGTTGAAACATGTCCATACAAAAATCTGCACATTATATTTATAGCATCTTTAATCATAATTGCCAAAACTTGGAAGCAACCAAGATGCCCTTCAATCGGTGAGTGGATAAATAAACTATGGTACATGCAGACAATGGAATACTACTCAGCACTAATAACCAAATGCTCCCTGCATGGAGCCTGCTTCTCCCTCTGCCTGTGGCTCTGCCTCTCTCTCTCTCTCCCTCTTTCTCTGTGTGTGTGTGTCTCATGAATAAATAAATAAAATCTTAAAAAAAGAGCTATCAAGCTGTGAAAAAAACATGGAGGAAACTTAAATGTATATTATTAAGTAAAAGCAGTCAATTTGAAAAAGCTACATACTCTATGATATTAATGACATGACTTCTGGAAAAGGTACAACTACAGAGACAGTAGAAAGAGCAGTGGTTACCAGAGTTGGGAGCAGGGAGAGATGAGTAGGCAACACTGAAAGGGGGTTTTAGTGCAGTGAAAATAATCTATATGAAATTATAATGATAGATACACATCATCAAATATTTGTCCAAACCCACAGAATGTACACCAGCAAGAGTGAACACTAAAGTCAACTATGGACTTTGGGTAATAAAGATGTGTCCATTACGTTCATCCTTGGTAACAAATTATAATTCTGCTGAGTGATGTTGATCATGGAGGAGGCTATGCATGTGTGGAGGCAAGAGGTATATGAGAAATCTCTACATCTTTCTTTCAATTTTGTTGCCAACCTAAAACTGCTCTAAAAAAATAAAAATTCTTTAAAAAAAAAGAAAGAAAGAAAAGCCCTGGGGCTTTGTAGGGTGCTAACTGAATTCTGTTCTCCCTCCTTCCTATGCAAAAAATAGTTCTGTCCAATCACTGCAGCTGAACCCTTTTTGCTTCCTATGAACTTTCTATGTTCTCACGTTGGGAAATTGAATTCATGTGCTAATATTTTGTTGCCAACAAAGGAGAGTCTTACTGAAAATGTGTGTTCTTTCTTGATTTCTGTGAATTAGCAGGTTTAAAGGATGTGTAAACCCTTTTAGGAGCTTTTCCAAACGGACACAAGGAAATTATTATTTCCATTTCTATTCTCCTTCTTGATAAAATATTCAATACAAATTAACATGTTCCACATTGAAAAGGCCAGAATTCAGTATTCAACGCCTCAAAACCTAGATACTTTAAACATCACTATTTGCGTGAAAATAAGTCTTTAGGGCTTCTCAACTAAGGGCATTTGACAATGTCTGGGGACATCTTTGGTTGTCACGACTTGGGGGGTGTTACTGACATGTAATTGGCAGAAGCCAAGGATGCTCCCAAATACCCTACAATGCACAGAACATTGAATTTGTCCATTGTATGTGACAAAGAATTGTCCAGCCTCTCATGTCAATAGTGCTGAGGTGGGAAACCCTGCTTTAACACAAAGTGAGTTAAAGGAGAGGTTCAAATAGAATAGGTTGCTGCATATAATACTGGGCAAATAGTTATCTACTAAATGGGCTTTGATATACTATAATACTGAAGTTTATTTCCAAGTGGCCATTCAGGCATTTATTTATCTAACAAATATTTATTGAGCATTTGTTATGCATCAATAATTATATGAGTTCCTAGGGATCTAATACTGAACGGAACATAAGAGAATACGATTTCACTTCACCAGAAGTTACATTTCAGTTGAGAAGTAGAATACAAATTAAAAATATAATTGTAATGAATAGCATAAAGGGAAAAAAAACAAAAGAGGTTCTTATAGAACATTTAGAAATAATCAGAAATGAATAGAATAAAAATGCTCAATATGCCATAATATTATTGACTTGTTTGGACAAAATGAATACATTATTTTGTGCTGTAAGAGCCACCACCCTAAGAGCATATTCAGATTTTATCCATTACTTACCAATGATCTTGCTGAGGAAGAAAGCCTGATTTGAGCATCCATTTCTTACACTGTTTTGTAAAAGATGACCAGAATGCAAAACTAGAAAGGATTTTCAAGGCATGCATCAATTTGAATACATTACCCTGGGAATATTTTTTAAAAAGGTTTTGTGGGAGTTGCTAATAGAGTTGACTAAGTATAGCATGCTACATGTCCCTTATATGAAAAGCATATTGAGGGAAGCCACATAATGAAGGTGAAGCAACACAAGTGAGTAGCTCATCACAGAAATGCCTGAATTGTGAAAATATATCATCACATTTGATCTAAAATACTCAGTGGGGTTTTAGCCTTCCAAAAGAAAGTAAATGATTTCTTTAAGACAATTTAATGCAAAACTATTCTATACCAAAATTTCAATGTGCTGTGCCTTCTAGACCTTTTTCTTCAGTAGACAAAGGCCCATCTCCTGTCTTCTCCTCTGGAGTACACAATTGCCTTCTTATATTCTTTGTTCCTTTTTTGCTCTTCTGAAACTCATTTTCTACATAGTAGCTACAGTGATTTTTTTTAACATAAATCAGATACCCCTCTTAAACTCTTTAATACATCCTTCCTACATGCTAGAAAAATAAAGGTCCTTAATATTCTTAACAAGGGATTAGATTATATTTTATGGCCCCCGTCTATAGCTCCTGACTCTTCTGTCCCTACTTATCACATGACCCTGCTACAGTCACAGTGATTTCTTTACTGTGTCTGAAACAGATCATGCTTTTCCCAACTCAGGGCCTTTGCACCATTAAGTCCCCTTCTCCTACCCTGGACCTCTCTACCCAAAGGAAATCTGCTACCCTATCCCCTAATTCTCTATTTCATTAAACTGGTTTCTTTTTTCTCTTTATAACACTTAACGCGGTTTATAACTGTGTATTTATTTTTAGTTATATATTTATTATTTGTGTTCCCAAATAAAATATTAGCTTCATGAGGTTGAAGCCATGCTACTTCATCTTCTATTTTAGTGTCAGCATCTAACAGGCTGTTTGGTATACAGTAAGGATTAAATATATATTAGATGAATGAACAAATAGTGTAAAATGAATTCATTTGTTTAAGAAACAGTTACCCTTGCACACCACAATTTTTAAAACATCCACAATTACTATAGTCATAGAGTTTATGAAGGGCACTTTATAAAATACTAAATATAAATAGTAGAGTCATTTTCACATATGCTCAAATTTTACATGTAGGAATTGCATATATATAATACAAACTAAAATTTCACAAATTAATTTCATTTTTCATTGAGTTTTAAAATATTGATTTATTTATTTTAGAGAGAGAGAGCAGAGGAGAAAGGCAGAGGGAGTGGGAGAGAGAGAATCTCCAGCAAACTTCCGACTGAGCCAAGAGCCTGACACAGAACTGGATTCCACAACTCTGAGATCATGACCCGAGCCAAAATCAAGAGTCAGACACCTAGTCAAGTGAACCACCCAGGCATCCCTCAAGCATTAATTTTAAAAGCAATTCATATAAACTCTTAGAGGAAAAAGTTTCCTTTCAATAAAATCACAAGGTGCAAGGTTATTACATCAACATCACCAAAGTGCAGTTATTATAACACATCCATTAGGAGGGGGTCACCTGGGTAAACAAGTCCAGTGGAAGTTTTCTACCCAATAATCCTCTAAGGTGAGGAGACTTCTTTTCTATAGACCTTTTATGTACAGAATGATTTTCTGGCATTATTTACTGATTCTTTTTATTTTTCCAGAGAAGATATACAGTATAGTGGGGAAAGAAGGGGAAGTTTAAGAGCAGCTGAGCTCTGTTTCCAGTTTGGCCATTTCCAAGCTCTTGGGCAGGCTGTTCAACACAATAAGACCCCAACATCCTCACTTGGTAATGAGATGTATACCCTCATATGTTTTAATACCCTATGCCAGCATCCTCTTCTAAACATCTCTCCAGAGTAAGACAGCTAATCACCTCCTCTTTTAATTCCTCCTTCCCATCACTGCTAGCAGCATGTTAGACTGTTTAGACTTGTGTAATCTAATATGGTAGCCATTAGCCATACATGGCTATTGAAAACTTGAAGCATGGCTAGTTAAATTAAGGTGTACTGTGAGTATAAAAGCCACATAAATTTTGAAGATAGTACAAAAAGAAAATGTAAAATATCTCAATGATTTTTATATTCATAACATGTAGAAATTATAACATTTGGATACATTAGGTTAAGTAAAATATATTATGAAATTAATTTCATCTGTTCATTTTATTCCTTTTAATTATGTTCCTAGAAAATTTTAAATTACTTATGCGGCTTGCATTTGTGACCTGCATTATAATTCTACTGAACAGCCTGATAGTTTCTTTAGCTTGTAATTCTTTGCCTTGGGAAATGTTGTAAAAATTTTTTACTAAAATTCCGTCAAACTTGAATATCGAAGTTCTATAAATCTATGATCATATAACCAAATGGGATTATTATTATGGATCATCATTAACACTATATGACATCCAGCACTACAGTTCAACTCCTTGATTGATACCCTTCATTTTATTCTTTTTAAATAGCAGTTTTAAGCACCAATAATCTCAAGGAATCATCAAACATTAGTATAATGGTGAAATACTGAGAAATATCAAATTATAGTTTGGCAAAGATATTAAATATGCACACACATACACACAAAAATACATTCTCTTATTCTTTTAACTCTGCCATTAAACACCTATGGGGTTTGAGACAAGATATTCACTATTCTGAGCCTCGGTTTTCTTATAAATGAAGTGATGGATAGCGTTAGGAGAAAGGAAAATTAGTCACCATAATTCTGATATATCTAAAATATAAAATGAATCGTTGAAATGAGTAAAATTATAGAATATGAAGATAGTTCCATATTTGGACCTAATAAATTCACCCTTGTAATATCTTTAGACCTTTTATCCATTTGATAACTGGACAGATCATAGCTCAAATTTTACCTCTTTTAAATAAGAAAATAAATGAATCTCTAAAATTAAAAAATTGGGGTGCCTGGGTGGTTCAGTCAGTTTGGCCTCTGGCTTTTGATTTTGGCCCAGGTCATAATCTCAGGGTTGTGAGATTGAGCTCCAAGTCAGGTTCCAAACTCAATGCAGTCTTATTGTCCCTCTCCCTCTGCTCCTCCCTCTGCTTTACTCTATCTCTCTCTCAAATAAATAAATAAAGTCTTTTTTAAAAATAAAATAAGTAAGATAAAACAGAAAGGGAGACAAAACATAATAGACTTAACTATACGGAACCAACTTAGGGTTGCTGGAGGGGAGATGGGTGGGGAGATAGGGTAACTGGGTGATGGGCATTAAGGAGAGCACTTGATGTAATGAGCACTGGGTGTTATATGCAACTGATGAAGTACTAAATTCTACCCCTGAAACTAATAATACACTATATTTTAACTAAATTGAATTTAAATTAAAAATTTAAAAATAAAAGATTAATTGATATCAAATTCATCTTTAGAGAAGTCATAAAGCTTCTATCATGTTTTCCTTATAATGTGGCTGCACAATAAACAAAAATTCTTGTGATATATAAAACTTTAATATATCCATCCCTTAGGAGAGCTAGAAATCATTCTCCAAGTTAAAATAAAGATGAAAGTTACATTTGATAATCTCCCAGTGTCATTTCTGTCATCACAATACTATCATCTGTCATAACTATGGCTTCACAAGTCTTCAGATATCTTCACTGATATTTTAATTGTGAAATTGCTTAATTTCATGTTACATCCAACTTACTGTAGGCTCAAGGGATAAAATATTCTGAAAGTTGATTTTGTTTATTAAGATTCTCTACTTTTTGGCACACCTGGGTGGCTCAGTTGGTCAAGCATCCGACTCTTGGTTTCAGCTCAGGTCACGGATCTCAGGGCTATGAGATTCAGCCCAACATCCAGTTCTACACTCAAAGCCTGAAGACTTCCTGAGATTCTTCCCTTCTCTCGCCTTCATCCACTGTTCCTCCCCTAACATGTGCTCTCTCTTTCTCAAATAAATAAATAAAATCTTAAAAAAAAAAAAAAAAAAAAGATTCTCTACTTTTCAATCTGTTGAGGCAACCATTCCAAATGGAAATTATCAAGATATTTTTGATAAGTTATTTTATATATATACTTTTATTAAGCAAACATTTACTTAATGTCTCCCATATATCAGTGTCTACACAGAGAAAATATTTAGTCACTGCCCAAAAGAATATAATTTTATAGTTTCAAAGAGACTCCATGTAAAATAGCTTATAAGATCTTAGTGGAAGCCATGTGACTGAAGATAAAGAACCAAAAACACAACAAAATTGGGAAATAGGTAGTTTTTTTTCTTTACTCCTTACCCCTTTGGGCAATCCCCAACTTCTACTGTTTTTACTCTCTCAGTACCACTTCACTGTCCTCCAAGAAGGGCTTGGTTTTCTCAAAACATTTGTTTTTTTTTCAAGTGATTTCTTCATAATTTCTTAACTCATATTACTCTCAATATTAATTAAGTTCTATGTTCTAGGCAGTGGGATCACATAAGTAAGACTCTGACTTCCCTTACAAAGTTCATATTCTAATTAATAACTATATTTAAAGCAAGGAACTCTTAAAGATCAAAGAAGTAAGTACTGAGTTGTGAGCTTTGGGGCATACTGTATGATGTGAGGTGATATTTGATGGAAAGGAAAACCTGTCTTTCTTTTAATGAAGAAAAGAAAATCAACAACGTTGTCTTTTGTTCTGATGACAAATTCATACCAATAAAATCTTGTATCTTAAGACAAAGTTTAAAAAATATTTCCAAAGCATGATTTTTAATATGTAATTTATTCATTAAAGTAACATATCTACAGAAAATAGAAATTCAAATACTAGGGGGTTACAATAAAAAATGAAATTGTTGCTTTAAAAAACAGTATTTTGCAGTTCCAGGGTGAATATACTGTATGAATATGTGGGTCACTATTAGTTAAATACGTGCATTTTTTTTAAAAAAATGATTATATATATATATTTATTTTATGTATTTTAAAAGTAAATTTATTTCACAAGATACTTGGACTTAAATATTATGATACCTAGTCCGCATCAAAAAATGGACATTTTGAATACTGTTGAATCGTAATGGTTAACATTAAATTACATTCCACACTCCTAATTATAGTTAAAAAAAATTCTAGCTATTAAGCCATAAAATCTCTTTTTTTTTTTTTCTCTTTAGAATCCCTAGGGCTTATGCTAGGTAAGCTGAACTGTTTAATGTATAAACATTATGAGATTCCTATTTCAGTAGAATATTCAAGATTCCAGCCCCTTGGAATTTCCATTTTCTATTTTAGAAAAACTGGTCTTAACATTGAAAGAGAATAAGATTATGAGAAGAAAGTGCATATAAGATTTTAACTGCCTTTCTCATAGCTACAGCCATCTTTAGTTAAAGCAAAAAAGAATTCCTTGAATCCCTGAAGAAAATTCCATATCTCTTCTCTTTTCTTAGTTCATCTGGCACTTACCTAGACACCACTGGGGAAAACAATATTTTCTATGGAAGACAAAGCAAAAACTGGGAAATGCCCACTCATTAGTTGCTTTTAAATCGCTATACTTTGAGGCTCAGGATCTTGACTGTTGGTCTTTTTCACCACCCACTCTCTATTTGCTATTTGACCTTCAATGCTGACACAAGTCTCGCTCCATTCCCAAAAGCTCAAGACTGCAGGCATAAAAGAATGAGAATCCTTGAGACAAAACTGAACTCATGAGCATGTATCACAGGTTTCTTTAAGGAAAATTTAAGCACATTCCCAGGCATTATTTGGTTTCTACTTGTCATATCCCATTCTTTCTCTACTAGGTTAGCAGTGCTGCCTGAGCAGGGCATTATAAACTATTTCTGTCAATCCTTTTGTCTTACAATTATGAAAACTAAAACCAATATAAGTCACTTATATTTGACTACTCTTTTTCTCACATGCATTTCTAAGAACTGTGGAAAATTTTTTGGAAAAAAATGAGTGTTTATGTTAAATTTTAAGTAATTGTATCTTTAGGTCTATTTAAATGTACATTAGTAATTTTGATAAAAGTTGTAGGGAGTGTCCAGTAGTAAAATGGGGTCTATTGCAAAGTATGTTCTTCTGAAGGGCAAGCATGGCAGATGACAGATACTCAATGAGTGTTTATCTTAATTAAAGAAAGAAGGAAAGAAGAAAGGAGTGGAGGGAGAGAGAGGGGGAGGGAGGGAGGAAGAAAGGGAAGACTGAAGTTTTTCCAAAACAAATTAATATCTCATTTATATTAAACAGTAATTTTCAAAACATTAGCATCCTTGTGCTACCAATTCACACTGCCTGGCAATCAGACATCAAACTTTGCTTTAAGAAAGTATTCTCTTTTCCTTCCTAAAAAGGGGATAATCTAAATTAACATGCAAAATACACATCATTGTAATTTGTATTAAAGTATGGCATAGTACGGAAATTTGCAGCAATGGTTCTAAAAATATAAGATTTAATTTCTGGACTTACAAATAAGAGGGAAACATTTGTGAAGTGAAAATCTACATTCTATTTTTTTTTCGCTCTTGGCTATACTTTGAAAGCATTTTAACATATAGGATTAGTATATAACATGCATATATCTATCAAAATATTTTGACCATAGATGTCTCAAAACTAAAAGCCTCAAAAAAAGCACTAATTGCAAATTTGCATCTCAAAATTCACACAGTGTTCTTTTCTTTTGCTGTAAGAATAAAGTACCTTTGTTGTAAGTTTAACAAAGGCAACCTGTTGAATTGGTTGCCCTGAAGCATACCCAGCCTCCACTCTAACCAACTAGGTTGCTCCAGCCAAAGATATGTCTCTAACTAAATCCAAAGAGGAATTTTTAGTCTCAAAAGAGAATCAAAGACAATGATTGCTTGATAGGAGAACCGAAGGAACAAAAGATTTATATATCTCTGGCTAGGATTAGTCAGAGGTATAGAAGGTGTTACCAGGAGCCACGTTCACTACCTAGTAAGTCTTCAGACATGCCCAAACTGGCCATTATCATGATTATACAATTAAAAAATGTTGAAATATTAAAGTAAAAAATAAAACTTCCTTTCCCTACTCAAGCTTACCAGTGCTGCAATGCCCTGTCCCCTGGCTTTTGTGTATGCATGCTGTAAGTTGAAAATAATATATGGAATATTAATAAAAGATGTATTTCAAGAGTTATTAAAATTTCAAGCTAGAAGAAATATTAGATGTTCTCTAATGCAATTCTTTCTTTCTTTTCTTTCTTTCTTTCTTTCTTTCTTTCTTTCTTTCTTTCTTTCTTTCTTTCTTTCTTTCTTTTTAAGATAAGAAAATGAGCCTGTGAAGTCATTGACAGTTCAGATTTTAAGTGGCAGAAGTTAGGACTAAAATATAGGTCCTCTGATCTCTGCTAGACCTTAGTTCCATCTGTTATCAAACATAATTCACCTCCATGCAAATGCCTGTAGAAGTTTTACTCTGCAGAGCTAAAAAGGAGATGGTCGAGTTTATTGACCTCTATCCATCATACACCATTGGTTCTGAGGTCCAATGTGATTTCTTTTATAGAGTAGCTTCTCCTGCAAGCTTCACCTTGCTGGTGACTTATCTCTAAGAATATCACCAGATGTCCTGTGGAGAAGAGACGACTTATCATGCTTCCTCATTTTAAATCACAATTAAATTAGAAACTTTAAGGGCAGAAAAAGAGATCAAGAATTCAGGGTACAAAGACTTCAGCGATCATTCTCTTTACATTCCCTCCCCTGCATCTTAGAAGTTTTGCCTTAACAATAAAATATAAAGGCTAACATTCTTAAAACTTTAGGCAAAAAAGATATAGTTTATTTTAACCCTCTATAGTTTATCTTAAATTACTAATTTAAAACAATCCCAAGTATAAAAGTAAAGAGTCATCACTTTGAAAAATTGTGTATATGTACTATTCCATACAATTTTTCATAACCATACACTTCAGAGAATCTTATGTTCATGTTGAATGTGAGTTTATGATACTTCTTTAGTTAATAGATGTATTTTGTGCCAGATACTGTGGCTATGTGAGAAGATCTTTGGACTCAAAGGTTAGATAAGAAAGATAATAGCAATCCTCTGTGGCAAATGCTACCAGATACTCAGAGGACTCAGAATTCACAAGAGGAAGCTACTAATTTCCACCTTCATGCCCTGGCAGATAATAATGAAGATGGAAATCATGGACAGGCAGAGTGACATGAAACATGTTTTTATTTTCTCTTAAAAAATAAAAGCTTTTACATTAAAAGATAGCACATGGCATTTAGCAAGCAGGAAGCATTATTAATATAGTATTAAAAAGCAATAGAGAGCTTCTGTGGAGAGTCTGATCATGTGCGTACATAGTCACTGGTCCATGGAGAAAGCAACACTGGTTGGCTGAAACCATCTCCAAGATCAAGGCAGGGACAATGAGAAATCCCTAGCTAATGAAGTTAACAGTACAGGCCTATTTTTGCTGTGTGTGCTCTTCCCTTGGGCCAGAATGTCCTTTCCTCTTCTTCTATGACTGACTCTGATTTTCCACTGCCCTTACCACCACTGCCATGTCATTATTGTCTGTGTAGGTATCTATTCATTTCCTTTATACCACTTTATTATGTTATTACTATGTTTTAAATGGCTGTCTCCCTCATTATAACTTAGCTTCACAAATGCAGTGATTTATTTTATAATCAAGTACTATAATCCAGGTATACTATTGCATGTATACATCCATTCATGAAATACAGAGGGAAGGAAGGATAGAAAGAAGAAATTGGAAAGGAAATGAAAAGTCCTATCCTAGCAAGTGGATGGATTCAATTGTACTTATTTCATCTGTTAACATGCTGCTTGCTTAGACTATTTGTCAGATTTGACCAATGTATATGTATGTCTAAAGGAAAAACTTTCTCATTGACTCTTAATATAAATATTTTTATGGTAATAAGATAATGTATTAATATATAACTCAAAGAAATATATAAATCTGTGCTAAGCAAACTTAAAAAAACTAAGCTAAAACCACTAATATACTTATATAATTAATATAATTTAATTGTGAACATCAGTCTTACCTACTAGATGATGTTATTCTTAAGAATTAATTACCACTCACATGAATTAGGTACTGATTAGCACAGGGAGCATGTGATGCCCCAATTTGCCTACCACTTATCTCTGTCCCAACAACTAAGAAACCTTTCTTAAGACAGCACCACATAGTACCATCATCTGGCCTTCACTTTTAGGGAATGCAACATTCTCTGCATTAAACATATCTCTGTTCTTTTATTGGGTCAATTAAGGAATACTACCTGGAGCCAATGGGATTATAAAAACAGCTATTGAAAACATGAGGCAGCCCTTGATTATATAATAGTTACACAGATTTTTTTAAATTATTATGAATATTTTAACAATTCTGATTGGAAGTTTATCCATTTCCCATTTTAAGAAACAGGCACATCTGAATTATGGTCTAAATCTCTGGCTTTAGTGCTTGCAGCAAAAGACCTAAATTTGAAACTCTGCTCAAAAACATGAGCTATGTAAATCTAAGACATTTTCAGTTCTATTGAGCATGAGAACCCCTATCTACAAAATTGCAATCTTCTCTGATCCTCAGTTTCTTCTTCTTTAAGATGATAAACTTAGAACAGTTGATATTCAAGCACCATTTTGTATGAGACATATGGATTGGCATGCCACTTAAAATGGTATTATGATAGTATTAGGCAGAGATTGTAGAAATATCTGAAACTTTCTTTCAATGAAACATCTGTCACCATGAGACAAAGGCACTGAAGCAAGGCCAAAAATATTTTATTATTGGCTCAGGCTTTGGTCCAAAAGTCCTATATAGATCTCTGATAAAATAATGTTGACAAAAGAAGACTCCTTTTCCCTACAGAGGGTGAGTGTAAGTGGTCTTGAACTATGATGTCTTATTTCCTCTCATTTTACTCAAAAGCCCAAATGTAAGTCTTGTCCTGCCACTGGGATGTAATACCTCATCCTAGAAACAGATCTGAAAGAGTGAGAGCAAGAATGAGAGAAAGGTGACTGAGAGACAGAGAGAAAGAAAGAACTAGGTAATGTCCCAAAGCAAGAGGATTTCTACTGAGATCATGAGAGAGGTGCAAAAACCCTAGAACAGTTGTTGGAGGTGGGATGGAGAAAAGGAGTACAAGCAAGGCAGAGAGACTCAGAGATACAAAAAAATAATGCAGAAAATCAGAGAGATTCAGGGAGTCATAAGGTGTTACTCTAATGAGGGATCAAGATCAAGTATTTTATACATTGTCAAGAACAAACCAGCTGCAAGGGTAAAGAGGTAATTGGCCCTTTTTCCTTCTAGATAGTAGTCCCCTGAGAACTAAAGGGGGGATGGGGACTCATGTCTAGGCATGCACCAGATTGGCCTTTTAAACTTGTTATTGTGAACCATTACTATCACAGTGGCCAGCGGAAAAGCCCCCAAGTGTGACCTGCCAAGGTAGAACTTCTCCTTGGAGATGGAGTAAGGATAATGGAAGGAAAGCTGAACATCTTTCATCTACTCAATTCCATTAAATTATAAAAATCAACTTCATTCCTTGCCAGAAATGACTAAATCTATTCTCCAACAACATCCTATCAGCAGGTGTTCAAGTCCCATAGTCTTGGGTCTTCTAAAGTCATAGTCCTGGAATAGATATATAATTTAATAGAGGACCTTTACTGTGAATCCTTCTAAGTTCCTCTCTAGGACTTCAGGCACCAGAGGAACATTCCAGATTTGCTTCCATAGAAATCCATTAAAATGAAAGACAGAAGGTGGGATTGATAGGCCAGCACATGCTATACTCAGTTTCCTGTCACATGTCCAAGAGGATACTCTATAGTGCATTTCCTATTAGCCATTCCCATGCTATGTATAGGAATTCAGTAGATAATCATCAGCCACTGCTATGTATCACGTGTTTCTTGTGTTAGAATGCATCCCATCTGCTTTTTTTCAATGAAATCCTCTTCATTGTATGAGTTTGTAAAGAGAGCCAGAGTTAAAGCACAGGTTTATTAGGGGGTATTGACGAATCAGAGCAGTATAATGTGGGAACCGCCTCCAGATGTCTGCAGAGCTAACAGAGATTCATTTCATGAATGACTATGAAAACTTTGTATCAGATGTAGGTACATGGGTTTTAGCAAGCCATGCATCCCATCTTGGATACATGTTATTTGAGCATATCTCCCAAACAACCAAGTATTGCCTACAGAAGGCCAACACTTCCTCTCCTAGGACTTCTCAGACAAAATTATGAGTTATTAACATAATTCTTGAGACTCAGAGTATGCCTCTAAATTGGCATCATTATTTCTTTCTTTTAAATATTTATTTATTTATTATTTATTATTTATGATAGATTATAGATTTGTGATAGATTTATGATAGATTTATATATATATATATATATATATATATATATGATATATATTATGATAGAGAGAGAGAGAGGCAGAGACACAGGAGGAGGGAGAAGCAGGCTTCATGCCAGGAGCCTGACATGGGACTCAATCCCGGGATCATGCCCTGGGCCAAAGGCAGGTGCTAAACCACTAAGCCACACAGAGATACCCTGGCATCATTATTTCAAAAATTACAGGATTCCTCAGCAAAGATCTAGGCAAGTTATATTCCCATTTATTAAAGTAAGTATCCATTTCTTTTTTTTCTCTCTCTCACATTTGAAAAATATGTGTACTCAACAACCTCTAGACACTAGATCCTGCCTACCTCCTCAGACATTTTTTGGCCTTCTTCTACTATTTTCTTCACTGTTCTGCCTGGTTTTGTCAAACAGGAAGTTAAATGACTATCAACTGTGTGTGGAATGCCACATAATGCAACTCCTGATGGACAGGATCACACAACTCCTGTTTCTCAATCTAGACTATGAGAGGAGAAAACTGGTTGGAAACAAAAATGCAATTTTCAGTGAACGTAGCTCATCAGAGACATATAGACCTAAAGAGACAACAAATTTTGCTGCTAAAAATTATTTCTATAATCAAAACAAATTATATGATTAAAAATAACTTAATTAAAATATGTTGAAAGTTTTAATTCAGACTATTACCTGAGATCCATAAGTATTTTGAAGTTTTTAAATTTTCCCCAGGAATATTAAGATGTGTTATAAGAATTGAAAAATTAATCTGATATTTACATTGACCCCATTATAAAGGTTTTGGATAGTGACACAAAGAATTTCACAGACACTACTTTGAAAAATGACTTAATTGATAAAATTTCAAGCAGTAAACAACAGTCTGATGAATGATATATGCATATTTTAAAAATTCAGCCAACTTGTCTATTTCACAAGTTTTACATATCATAATTTCAGAAGAAAAGGGCATCAGAGGGGGCAAACTCATTTGAATCTTAAAAACATTCCCAAGCATGTTTAAAAGTCAAAAAGAGAAACAATATTTTATTTTATTTATTTTAATATAAATTTTATTTATTTATTCATGAGAGACACACAGAGAGAGGCAGAGACACAGGCAGAGGGAAAAGCAAGCTCCGTGCAGGGAGCCTGACGTGGGACTTGATCCCAGGTCTCCAGGATCATGCCCTGGGCTGAAGACGGCGCTAAACCGCTGAGCCACCGGGGCTGCCCAAGAAACAATATTTTAAATAGGTACTATCGCTTTAACACAATTGCATGTGAAATGACACTTTAAAGAGGAAGTTTTAAAAACACTGAGAATTTTAGATAAGTAATTGTGTCACTATCTGTGATGACTAAAACTGCCTTCACCAAAGGTCTTTGCCCAAGTATGCAAAATGCAGACTAAGAGAACATTTGGAACATTTGTGAAATCTTTGTATAGTTTGAAAGTGGAATTCCTGCTTATATCCTCCTAGGATATTCTAAAGATAAATTACCCATTTCCAAAATAACTGTGAATATTACAATGTGTATTTTATAGGCAAATATAATGACTTCAGAAATAATTTAAAATATTAGCTTACTGGAAGAATTATGAGTTTAAGTTTTTGTTTTTGTTTTTTTTTAATGCCCTGGGCCGAAGGCAGCCTCTAAACCACTCAGCCACCCAGAGATTCCCGAGAGTTTACTTTTTAGAAAGCAGTAGCATTTGTGTGGCTAAGCAAAATTTCTAGAAACCCAAAGCTGAGAAGTGACTCTGAAACCATCAGTTTCATGTCTTCCTTTCACAGAGGAAGTATGGGGAAAAGTGATTAATTGAAGGTAACATACCTCACCAATGGAAGAATAAAGTCCATGAGAACCCTGGGGTTTTATAAAAGACAAAAATTGACAAGATGTTGAAAGTCTCCTTTAAAAATCCAGAGAAAATCTAAGTATTGAGTCTAAGCATTTAAAACAAAACAAAACAAAACATCTAGGAAAAATATTCAGAATAGATGCAGGAATTTGGCTCTGGAAAGCTGTCTGAAAATGTTTTAGAGTCTTACTGCTGATGTTTCCTGCCTGCCTTTCCCATAGGAGGTTCTGAATGATAAATAACAGAGTTAACTTAGCATTATGTTGTCTTATTTAAATAATCAGTGCATGCTGCAAGCAAGGCAGGGGATTATTGCACATTCAACCCACATACAGGTCAGTGAGCTCACATCTACAGATTCAGTTCTTTATTCTAATAACCTTGTTTCTCAAGACAGGCCACAGAGGACATCAAGTAGAAGGTGTGCATCAATTTATCCAAAACATGGTTTTAACTGCAATGAGGGATGCTATACTATTTAAGCATTGTGACCCTGTACTTAGAAAATATATTTAAGTCAGAACCCAGGTTCACAAAAATTAGCTGAGAATTATGCTAATACATGGATTGGATTCTGTTAATCTCTTCTATGACTATGACACAAACAGGAACAAGGAGTTAGAAGAGAAAAATACTTTACCTTGAGTCAAAATATATGAAGTGCTTATTATGATACATTTTAGTAGTTTAGTATGTTAAGATATTAAAAATTATATTTGCCTAGCTAGAAAAATTAGGCATAAAAAGAAATAAGAGGCACTCAAATGGGATAGGAAGAAGTAAAACAATCACTGTATGGAGAGGACATGATACTAAATATAGAAAACCCTAAAGACACACACAAAAAAACTGTTAGAACTAATAAAAAAATTCAGTAAAGTTTTAGGATACAAAAGCAATATACTATGTCTCTATATACTAATAATGAAATTTATTATGTTTCTATATAATAATGAAATTATTTGTTATGTTTCTATATACTAATAAATGAAATATCAGAAAGAAAAATTAAGGAAATAATCCTATCAATATATATGACCTCTGTGTTTATTGCAGCATTATTTACAAGAGCCAAATTATAGAAGCAGCCCAAGTGTCCATCGACTGATGGTGGATAAAGATGTGGCATATACACATAATGGAATATTGTTTGGCCATAAAGAAGTATGAAATCTTGCCATTTACAATAACATGGTTGGAGATAGTATAGTGTTAAGCAAAACAAATTAGAGAAAGATAAATATCATATGATTTCACTCATATGTGGAATTTAAGAAACAAAATACAAGAACAAAGGGGAAGAAAGGGATAAACCAAAATCTACAGTTTTAACTGTAAAGAACAATCAGGTGGCTACCAGAGGGGAAGTGAGTGGGAGAATGAGTGAAATAGATGAAGGGAATTAAGAGTACATGTATTATGATGAGCACTGTGCAATGTGTAGAATTGTTGAATCACGATGTTGTACACCTGAAACTAATAAAACACTGTATGTTAACTAACTGGAATTAGTATTTAAAAATTTAGTAAATAAAAAAATATCAATCCATTTATATTTGTATCAAAAAGAAAAAAACTATCTAGGAATAAATTTAACCAAGGAGGTGAATGACCTGGGAAAACTACAAAGATCCACTCTATTAAATGCAATCTTTATAAAAATTCCAATGACATTTTTCACAGAAATAAAATAAACAATACTAAAATTTGTGTGGAACCACAAAAGACCCCACATAGTCAATGCAATCCTAGGAAAGAAAAACAAAGCTAGAGGCACCTCAAACCTGATTTCCAACTCTATCACAAACCTATTGTAATCAAAACAGTATGGTACTGGCATAAAAATAACCAGTAGATGAATATCAGACAATAAAGAATTCAGAAATAAACTCACATTTATATGATCAATTAATTTACGACAAAGGAGCCAAGAATACACAATGCGAAAGGCCAGTTTTTTCAATAAATGATGTTGGGAAAACTGGACATGCAAAAGAATGTAACTGGACCATTGTCTCACACCGCTCACAAAAATTAACCCGAAGTGGATTAAAGACTTGAACATGAGACCTGAAATGATAAAACTTCTAGAATAAAGTATAGACAGTAAGCTCTATGACAAAGGTCTTGGATCTGACACCAAAAGCAAAAGCAACAAAAGCAAAAATAACAAGTGAGACTACATCAAACAAAAAAGTTTTTGTACAGCAAAAGAAACAATCAACAAAATGAAAAAGCAACCTACTCAATGAGAGAAAATATCTTAAAATCATATATCTGGGGCAGCCCAAGTGGCTCAGCGGATTGGCACCATCTTCAGCCCAGGGTGTGATCCTGGAGACCCAGGATTGAGTCCCAGGTCGGGCTCCCTGCATGGAGCCTGCTTCTCCCTCTGCCTGCTTCTCCCTCTGCCTGTGTCTCCGCCTCTCTCTCTCTCTCTCTCTCTCTCTCTGTGTCTCATGAATAAATAAACAAAATCTTCAAAAATATATATATATCTGATAAGGGGTTAATATCCAACATTTATAAAGGATGCATACAACTCAATAATGGAAAGAGAGAGAAACAGAAACAAACAAAAGCCATTCTATCTAAAAAAAATGGGTAGAAGGTCTGAATAGACATTTTTCCAAAAACTTACAGAAAACAGATACATGGAAAGATGCTCAACATCATTAATCATCAGTACTTGCAAATCAAAACCACAATTATATATCACCTCACACATGTCAGAATGGCTATTATCAAAAGACAAAAGATAACAAGTGTTGGTGAACATGTAGAGAAAAGGAGACCTTTGTGTACTGTTGGTGGGGATGCAAACTGATGCAGCCGCTCTGAAAAACAGTACAGAGGCTCCCCAACAAATTAAAAATAGAACTACCATGTGATCCAGATATCCACTTCTAGATATTTATCAGAAGAAAACAAAAACATTAACTCAAAAAGATATATGCACCTTCATGTTCATTGCAACAATATTTATAATAGCCAAGACGTGGAAAAAAATCATCAGTGGATGAATGGATAAAGAAAACATGATAGATACAGATAGATAGAGATAGAGATCATGTAAACTCAACAGTGTGTTATTCAGCCATACCAAAAGAATAAAAGTTGGTCATTTGCAACAACATGGATGGATGTCAAAGGTATTATGTTAAGTGAAATAAGTCAGATAGAGACAGAATAACACTGTATGATCTCACTAAAACAACAACAAAAAATAAGCTCATAAATACAAAGACCAGAGTGGCAGCTACCAGAGGTTGGGGGTGGAGGGGTGGAAGAAATGAGTAAAAAGGGTCCAGAGTTACAAACTTCCCCCAAAAAATAATTTTTGTATATGGCAAGGTACTTGACTCATAAATGGAATAGAATATTGTTTCAAGTTCATAATCATAAGAAGCCAGACACATGAAGGATTTTAACTATCTCCAGAATTCTTAGTTAATAAGGGAATACTAGTCCCACTTATCTGGGAGGGAAACAAGTATGTACATTTGATTTTTTTTTTAATTTTTTTTATTATTTATTTATGATAGTCATACAGAGAGAGAGAGAGAGAGAGAGAGAGAGAGGCAGAGACAGGCAGAGGGAGAAGCAGGCTCCATGCACCGGGAGCCCGATGTGGGATTCGATCCCGGGTCTCCAGGATCGCGCCCTGGGCCAAAGGCAGGTGCCAAACCGCTGCGCCACCCAGGGATCCCTGTACATTTGATTTATAAACTGTAACTTAAAAATTGCAAAAATACTATATAGGCTTTTTATAATAGGGTGTTGAGTAGTAATTATCCTGTTGTCCTAGACTGATTTCTGGAACCTACAGCCAAAAATAAAGAGATGCTAAGTGTCTTGATTTTTCTTTTTTCTTTTTTTTTTTTTAATTTTTTTTAATTTTTTTTTTATTTTTTTTTAGAGAGAGAGAGAAAACAAGCTGGGGAGAGGCAGAAGGAAGAGGAGAGAGATAATCTTAAGCAGCTCTCACGCTCAGCATGGAGCCCAAGGCAGGGCTAGATTTCATGACCCTGAGATCATGACCTGAGCTAAAATCAAGAGTCAGATGCTTAACCAATAGAGTCACCCAGGAACCCATTAATGCCATTATGTTCTAACAGATAGAATAAGAAAGAAAGAATATAATCTGATCTAATCAGGACACCTGGGTGGCTCAGTCAGTTAAGCGTCTGCCTTTGGCTCAGGTCATGATCCTGGAGTCCTGGGGTCAAGCCCCACATGGGCTCCCTGCTCACTGGGAAGCCTGCTTCTCCCTCTCCCTTTGCCTGCTGCTCCCCTTGCTTGTGCGCGCGCTCTCTCTCTCTCTCTCTCTCTCTCTCTCAAATAGTGGTCAGCACCACTACCTGTCTTCTTCCTACTTAAGGAAAGAAGTATGGGGAGGAATGCCATAAACCCCTCAAGGCAAGAGAAAGAACTCCAGGAGAATTTTGAGCAACTGGGGAGGATGGCGGCTTGTTCCTCACTTGTAATGTGCTTAGGCTATTCTGAACCTATCCCTGAGTACAGGGCAAAAGAAATGCAGAGTAGAGAAAATTTTGTGAAAATGTAAGGGAGCCTGCAGTACTAATTTGTCATGTCAGCTATGCTTGAATTTCCAGGAGTTCAAGTTCAACTAGGAAAGGTGGGACACCAGGTAATGAGATCCCAGTAGCAAGAAGCTGTGGGCATCCTGCCCACTCTGAGAGCTGGAGGGTGAAAAAGGAGGACAAGATATTGCCCCATCTCCAGCACCGTGGGTAGTCAAGATCTTTATAAAGAACCATGAATTTAGCCAGAGAAACAAGACCAATCACTGCAGTCCCCACAGAGCAATAGGTTCTTAGAGATGCATTTGTCTTTGCTCTCCTCTTCCTCTCCCAGTCCTCATACTAGAGGCCTCAGAAAGAAGGAGAGAGTATCCCGTTCACGGCTCTCTCCAAGCATAGACAAACATTCCCTCTCTCTCTGTCTCTCTCCCCTCTTCCACCCATTTCTTGCTGCTGGAGGGAGAAAAGAAGAACACAGGCACACTGTGCTTCCTCCCTACTTGGAGTATACCCTCGAGACTGGTAAATGCTGAGATGGAGTGTGGAGGGAGGCAGATGAGATTAAATCCAAGCCTGAGGCTTCCATTTTAAATTACAATGAAATTTAATCACTGAAAATGATGGGTATAGGGGGGTGCCTGGGAGGCATCTGACTCTTGGTTTTGGCTCGAGTTGTGATTTCAGGATTGTGAGACTGAGCTCCAAATGGGGATCTAAGCTCAATGCAGACTCTCCTTCTCCACCTGCCCCTCCCCTACATGCTCTGTCTCTTTCTAAAATAAATACATTATAAAAAATGATTGGCAAAAGGTTAAACATGAAGTTATCATATAAATCATCAATTTCACTTCTAAGTACATTAACTAAGAGAAATGAAAACATACATTCACACATAAACTTGTACATGAGAATCCACAGCAGCATTATTTATAACAGCCTCAAAGTGGAAACAATCCAAATGTCCATCAATGTATAAGAATGAATAAACAAAATGTGGCATATTGATACAATGGAATATTATTCAGCCATATAAAGAAGTGAAGTATTGGGATCCCTGGGTGGCGCAGCGGTTTGGCGCCTGCCTTTGGCCCAGGGCGCGATCCTGGAGACCCGGGATCGAATCCCACATCGGGCTCCCAGTGCATGGAGCCTGCTTCTCCCTCTGCCTGTGTCTCTGCCTCTCTCTCTCTCTCTCTCTGTAACTATCATAAATAAATAAAAAAAAAAAATTAAAAAAAAAAAAGAAGTGAAGTATTGATACATGCTAGACATGGATGAACCTTGAAAATATTATGCTAAGGGAAGGAAGCCAAAATTCAGAAAGTACGCATACCAATTCATGTATTGCTTCCTTGTAAAAGCAGTCAAACATTTTGTAAAGTATAATTTATGTAGTTTACAATTGATAAACAGTCACTGAATGAATGAACATATGGTAATAGTGCTAGGAAAATAGAGAGCAGCTGGATCTAGGCAAGATCAAGGTAAAGAAGAAAGGACTGGAAGATTGAGTGCCCAAGAGAAACTTTTTAAAAAATCATTTTAAAAAAAGAAAATCACTAGCAACTGCCTATGAAACACTTCATATCAGGGGAAGGAAAAAGTAACCTTTGAAAATAGATTACTCTAAGCACTAAAAATGTAAATGTTTAAGTCACATTTTCACCTTTCATTTTCCTCCCATAAAGTCTTTTTTCCACTAAATGGATAATGGAAATATGCCTAGGTTCATGCTAATGAGATAATCCATATATAGACTATCTGGTTCCATATATTGAACTGTATCACAAATACAGAAGCCCTCAGTCAAAAATATGATTAAATGTTAGATGCAGAACTCAAGGGATTTAACTCCAGTAATTCTCTTTCAAACTGGTGTTGAGGAATAACTGCTGTACATAAGACAAGAAAACCAGGGCTGCTGCTCTCTGGGGTGGTCCAGTTCTCAAAGAAAATCCTTCAAGTCTCCTTTGCTGTCATCATCATCCTTTTGATAAGCTCTGAAGGAGCCCCATAAGTAATTTAAACAAAAAGAAAAGACTGAAGACAAAGGTGAGCATTGTACTTTAGGAATCTTTTCGTGTGAGTTCAGTAGTTTGATAGCATAGGTCACCAGCAGAAACAAGTTATCTTCTGCTTTGAAGTTAGCATTACTTACTTGGGGAGATCATCTATTATTTTCTTCATTATTCAAGTAATAAGGTATATATTACAGATCCTGACTTCTAAACTGCCATGTCAGGGTATCCTGATAGACAAAGACAATAAAATTGATGATGGTGATGATGATACTAACAACAATACTTAATATTTACTGAGAGCTTAATATATATAGTCAGGTACTGTATAAGTATTCTGGAAATAAACAGTATTCTAGAAACATCATTTCAGGTATGCTAACAACTACTCTGTGAGATAGGTATTCTTACTTACATTTAACTGACGAGTAATTTAATCAAGTAAGTAAAAAGAAATCTACCCAAGGCTTATAGAGAGTGATGGAGTCTAATTTGACCCTACCAAGTCTGACTCAAGAACCTGTATACAAAATAATCGGGTTCAGCTGCTTTCCAGGGAAATGCCCATACTATACAAAAACAATTCTAGAGAAAATTATTAGGATGAAATCTTATAACTGTGTTCCCACTGACTACCATGTCCCACCCATCAATCTCTATGTTGTCTTTGTTTTTTTTTTGTTTGTTTGTTTTTGTTTTTTCTAGATCTTATATACTTATTTATTTGAGAGAGAAAGAGACAAGCAGACTCCATGCTGAGTGCACAGCCCACTGCGGGCTTGATCCCAAGACTCTGAGATCATGACCTGAGCCAAAATCAAGAGTTGGATGCTTAACAGATGGAGCCACCTAGGTGCCCCATCAATTTCTACATTTGTGCAAGATATTGTCTGCTGCTCTTCATCCCAGATGCCCTCTCCAGCAGCAACAGATTTTCTCAATTCTTCCTACTGCAGTCAAAAGTGAGCCGATGGGCATGCCCATAATTCATGCTTAAGTACTAATGTATGATAGAAGGTCAAGTATTTAGCTGTAGTATAGTTGCTTTTCCATCATTTTCCCAGAGATTATGTCATAATACAAAATAGCCAATTATAGGTGTTCCAGACAGAATCGCAGAGCTTTCAGAGGAAGACTTTCTAGTTATGTGGGTTTTTTGGATTCCTTTACAATGAGCTACACCTAGAATGAGCCTTATGGTCACTGCTTAGCTCTAAAACCAATAAACCAAGGAAAACAGGTACATAAAAGCAGGGAAAACATAAGTTCTTAGGATAAGATCTGCAATCCTTGACACAGCTTCCTTGTCTGTACATACTTCCCCAAATTCATCTCTCCACACTCTTTGCCTTTTCTTAATTGACCATTACATATTTCCCAACAATCTCCCAAAAGGCTATAGCCTACACCTTTTATTATGTCACATTACTACCCCGACAGCTTATTAGCTGTATCACCTTTCTATTCCCAATTAAATATATATTCTTTTGGGATGCCTGAGTGGCTCAATGGTTGAGTGTCTGCTCAGGGTGTGATCCCAGAGTCCTGGAACCAAGTCCTGCATCAGGCTCCCTGTAGGGAGGCTGCTTCTCCCTCTGCTTGTGTCTCTGCCTCTCTCTGAGTGTCTCTCATGAATAAATAAATAAGGAAAAATAAATAGATAGATGATAGATAGATAGATAGATAGATAGATAGATAGATAGATAGATAGATAGATATTCTTTTGAAAAACTCTTCCTGAGTCTTGAAGTGGTGATAGTGTCCCTCTTTTGGTCTCCAATGGCAAAATAGATATTATATTGTTTGGTAACTGAAATAATTTGTAACAGTACTAGAATTTAACACTGGATTCATGATGCTTAGTCTCATTTTATCACCTGTGGCAGAGTCCATTAAGTCTTTCTCAATACCCATGTTGTCCTCTGCTCCCAGGATAAAGCTGGGCTACATGTTCAGCCCCTTTTGCAGTTGGGTTTGGTTCTGTGACTCAGTTCTAGCTAATGAAATGTGAACAGAAGTAGTAAGAGCCACTACCACAGCTGGTCCATCCAAACCTTCTATGCAATACTCCCTTTTACATCCTCCTATTTGATCAGAAAAGGAATGACCGACCCTATGGTGAATTTGGAAGCCAAACGTTAAAATTACAAAATCTCTGGCAGCCTGGGTTTCTAAACATTTGTTTGCAGCAGACGAGAAGATCCCCCTCACTTACCTGGAATTCCTTTGGACTTTCACCTGAGAAAGAAATAAAGCTGCTTCTTTTTAAATTCTTTTTTTTTTTTTTTTTTTTCCCAGAGAAGGGGGAGTCCATTTGTTATAGAATTGGTTATATCACCTTGATATTTCCTAGAAACTAGCATAATAACTACAGGTGCATTAGAAATTTGTAAGTATGTGCTGAATTTTTAAAAAATCAAATAAATGCATGAGTAGCATGAATATCTTAAATTCTATTTCATCATGCTAATATAAAAACAGCTAACATGCATTTTATGCTTACTAAGTGCCACCGCTAAGATCATTTACATAAATTACTTAACCTAATCCTCTTAACAATGTTATGAGATAGGTACTATTATTATCTCATTGCACAGATTAGTAAATTGAAGTTTAAACCAGCTTACTCACTACTCAATATATCATAATTAGCATCTGGCGGATCAAGATTCAATCCAAACAATCTGACTCAAAGTCTGTATTTTTAACCACTCTGAAATGGCTGTGTAGAAGTAAGCTATCAAAAAAAAAAAAAAAAAAAAAAACTTCTTCAACTAAAAGCAGAATAAAATAATATTTTAGAGTAATAACACTGCTTCTTGATATAATTATTTCTAGGAATGAGCTAAGATTTCCCCCCAAATTGATGATGATACACAATACCATTTTATGTGTCTTTTTAAAGGCCAAGAGATTTAGTTACCACTCAGAAAGTCAGTTTTAGATTTAAGGAGGAGATCCAAGTTTCAAGGTTCCTAATATTACCTTAAGCATTTAATTGGGGTTTTGTCTTCTTCTAGTTCATATATTTTAACAAACAGCAAATGCCTTAGAGATTTCTTGATTTCATTAACTCACAAGTCTCATTAAATATATAAAATTAGAGCTTACTCTTAAATTAGTAATCAATTTTTGCACAATTAGAGGTAAACCCTCAGGTCATAATTCATTCAAAATCACTTTATTCTTTAAGTTAAGAAAATTCAGTGTTATCTAATATAGTGTCATCTTCATCATGTCCAGAAAAAAATCCTCTCCACACAATCAGATCAATTTCTCTGTTTTAGAAAATCTACACTAGTTTAATTGGGTTGGTATCTGTTTGGATTTTAGTCATTTTATCAGGAGTCTCAGGCTGGTTTCTAAAAATCACTGCTTTCCAGTGTCAAATTCTAGTACCCAAGGTATGTAAATATACAAGTATCATCAAACTTGAAACTTTGCTATTATTTAGGTAATAATATATGTCATGATAGAAGTGAAACAGATGGTTTCAAAAAAGCACTAGAATTTCTCACTGGATTCATTTGCAAAATCTACACAACTACTTTATATTTAGAATAACTATAATGATCATACTTTATCTCTGACTCAGCTGCTTCCCTCATGTTACAATACCCACAGTTAAGGTCACAGTCATTTGTCATGATCATTAATGAAAGACGGCCAAACAGATACTGTCACAACTCAGTGTAAATCTGTTTTAAAACCTCTCTAAATAGCAATTCAAAGGTGCTAGGGGTGTTCAGTGTTGATGGAAGAACTTCTCTTTTTCATAGATTCTTCAAACAGTATAATTTTAACTTTTTTTCCATATATAAGAGGAAGGGAGACAGAACATGAGAGACTCCTAACTCTGGGAAATGAACTAGGGGTGGGGGAAGGGGAGGTGGGCGGGGGGGGGGTGGGGGTGACTGGGTGACGGGCACTAAGGGAGGTACTTGACGGGATGAGCACTGGGTGTTATTCTATATGTTGGCAAATTGAACACCAACAAAAAATAAATTTACAAAAAAAAAAAAACCAGATAAAAAAAGAAAAAATATTACCTAAAATCTGGAAAAATATAGTACTTATAACATGTCTATAATAATCATGGGTATATTAATTTATTTTTTAATTGGCTATATGCAACATTTTTTGTGTTTTATTGTTGTTTTTGGAAACAACCAAAATCAACCAAACAACCAAAAATCCTTTATTTTTTAGGAATAACATTTTTGTAAGTAATCTCTACACCCAATGTGGACCAAATGTGCAACCTCAAGATCAAGAGTTGCATGCTCTATTGACTGAGCCATCCCAACTTTATTTTTTAAATCTATTCTGAATAAAATCTGTATTTGCGTAAGTGCAGACACTGTAGAAAATGATCTGGGAGCAAGTTTTGGCCTAAATGAACTAAAGTTTCTTTCATTTTAAAATTACAGGATATAAATAATTTTAGCTTGATTTATTTTAAATGTAAAATTTTAAATATTTTAAGGCATACTTCTAATGTATTGCCCAAGGAACTCTGATTAAGGGCTGAAAGTCTTATTTACAAACCAGGCACTATCTCTAGAGAGAGAAGAACTTATGGGTGTTTTTGCCTTCTGCTCAAAAAGAAAAGAAAAGTGGCAGTGAGACTTTCTAAGATCTCAAACTTGTGCAGGTTATAGAATATTTAGAAGGCAAGGTGCGATTTGAATAAGAACATCAGACACCAATGGTAGGTTCAAATAATTAAATGTTTAATGCACTAAATTGGATCTATTAAGTTCTAGTAGAGATAAAAGTTGATGGTACAGATAAAAGAAAAATCTAACTGAAAAAAAAATTGTATTCATTAACAGAAGTTTGCAACATATTAGGTATTACAGACTGAATTGTGATTCCCCAAAATTCACATATTGAAGTCCTACCCCTCACCCCCATGTGGAGATAATTCAAGTTAAATGAGGTCTTAAGGGGAGGGCCTGGACCTAATCCATCTCTTGTCCTTACAAGAGAAGAGATATCAGAGCTCTCTTATGCTCCTCTACACAAAGCAGCAGGCATGTGAGGACACAGAGGGAGAGCAGCTGTCTGCAACCCAGGAAGAGAAGCTTCACCAGAGACCAACCTTGATCTTGGGTCTTCCAGCCTCCAGAGCTATGAGGAAATACGTTTTTGTTGTTTAAGCCACCCAGGATATGGCATTTTGTGATGGCAACCCAAGCAGACTTATACATTTTTTTAAAATGGCTGCCATTATTCCTTTCTAATAGATTAATGTAGTTTTGCAACTTGAGTAACTACAGGTGTTCTAGAAATAGCTTCCCATCGTGTACCAGAATAAGTGTCTCAAACAACATATGCATCCCTTCATATTGAGGCCCCACATATCACTTAAACCCCATTTCTTGTCATTTCACTCCCCTCACAAAATGGAGCTATCTATTGATGTCTATTTTACCACTCTCTGGCTTTCCTCTGCTCTCAATTTCTTTCTCAGTTTAACTACCTGGAAAACTGCCTCCAACCTTCAGGGTAAGGTTCATCTCTTGGTTTATGCCACCTTCCGCAACTCTCCTACACAGAATCATCACTCAATCCTTGGCATTAATTGTATCTGTGTTTTTAAAGTGCCCAGTGCGCTCTCTCTCTCTCTCTCTCTCTCTCTCTCTCAAATAAATGAATAAAATCTCTAACCAAAAAATAAAAATAAAAATAAAGTGCCCAGTGCTTACATTATTAACTGTCCCAACTATAGTTTTGCTCATTTCTTTCCCCCAACAGATGTGTAGTTTTTAATAACAAGAATAATACAGAGTTTGACTCTCTTTATTGAGTTGAGGAGAAAATCAGTAAAAGTTTTACTAAAATAAATTGAAAACCTTTTTCTAGAACAGGAGAAACACATTTCAAAGGTGTTAATACTCTCCTTTTAGAAATGCCTTCTAAGAGAGAGAAAAACAAATCCAGATTAAGTTTATTGAATATTTTTAGCTGGTTAGGAATACTTAAAAGGGTGATTTTTTCATTTCATTAGTGACTTTCCCTCCAGTAATAATGAAATAGCCTCATCAAAATAAATGAAGGCCAAGGGCATTCTTACGCTTGAAAGCACCAATGCTGAAAATAAATAAGTAAGAAGTAGTTCTGATTGAAAACAAATCTAAAGTTAAGGATTTGTGAGCAAGTGAAAAGCAAAACTGAGGGAACATTGGATCAAGAGCAAGGGAATCTGGCTTTTAGTTTCTCATCTGCCAGTCATTAACAATATCCTATGGCCAGTACACACCTACATTCAACATTCACGCATGTGCATGCGCGCGCACACACACACACACACACACACAAATTCATCTGTAAAAGGAAGGGATTTATAATAACTAAATTTTTTCCAGTTTTAACATTTTTCAAGATGTTCAATTGTTCTTCATTGAGGTGATTCTTTAAAAAAGATTTACTTAATGTGATTTAAACTTTGTGGTTATGAAGTAATTATGATTTAATATACCAAGTTATGTTTTCAGTTATGACTTTAATAAATGAGGTTGAGAATAGCCAATACTACTTCCAGCACCTGGTACTGGCCCTGCCCTTCCTGGCTATAGATACCTTCTATTGACTCACTCACTAACTCATGCAAAAATACACTTCAGAACTTACAATGTGCCAGGCATCTACCTACCTTCACTTAAAAAAGCTACTTTTTTTTTTTTTTTTAAGTAGACTCCACATCGAGCCTGAAGCACAACGTGGGGCTTAAATTCACGACCCTGAGATCAAGACCTGAGCAGAAATCAAGAGCTGGGCGCTTACCTGACTGAGCCACCCAGATGCCCCAGAAACTACTTTTAAGTAAGGAATTGCCCATTCACAGGCAAATATGTGGTCCTTAAAATTACTAAGTGCCCTCTAAAACAGAAACTGAGTTTTTAATCTGATTCTTTGTGCGTGCATTTGAACGTTAGTGTAAAAGATTAAAGTTAAAAAGCACAATGTTAAGATTCTTGGTGCTTGAACTGCGAAAGACAATATAAGGGACGCCTGGGTGGCTTAGTAGTTGAGCATCTGCCTTTGGCTCAGGTTGTGATCCCAGAATCCTGGGATCAAGTTCGCATTGGGCCCCCCAGGGGAAGCCTGCTTCTCCCTCTGCCTATATCTCTGCCTCTTTCTCTATGTCTCTCATGAATAAATAAATAAAATCTTTTAAAAAAAGATATTATAAAAAATAATAATAATTCAAAGTTATTCAACCTCGATTTTTTAAGGGGAGGAAGGGCAGAGGGAGAGGGAGAGAGAGAATCTTAAGGAGGTTCTATGCCTAATGCAGAGCCCAACACGGGGCTCAATCTCACAATCCTGAGATCAGAACCTGAGCTGATATTAAGAGTCCAACACTTAACTGACTGAGCCACTGAGGTGCCCCTACCCTAAATTTTGACTGCTTCATTAACAAATGATATTTGGAAACTTTTGAAACTTTTGGGGGGGGGAAATAACAGCATCCTATCTTTGGTTTAAGAATTAGTAATTTCTTGACAATATAACTCTATTTTGCTAATATTAATTATTATAAGTTTAGAAACACTGGTAATATAATGATATCAAAATACAACTTGTCTTAGAAACATTACTAATTAAAGGGATTTTTATTTTGAGGCAATTTTCACTTGAATTAATCAGAAAATTTTGCATTTTCTTATTTATATGTCAATTTGTTAACAAAATAACTACATTGTAGTTATCTGAAAACCATCTGTAACTATATAAACCTTCTGAGAAACTACACAGAGAAATCACATAGCATAGCCAAGGCCGTATAATAATATTCTCTTTGAACAGCTTAGGGCAGAGTTTCTCAAACTGGGGTTCCTGTGCATATTCTCTGACATCTGCAAGTTTCAGATTTTAGAAACATTGAGCTGGGGCCTGATCCACTCTATCCCACGTTCCTCACTAGAAAATACACTAAGTTCACCAAAGAGTCAGAACATTTGTTTGATCTTCTTTCACATCTTCACTCACTCTTCCTGAATCCTCTGCTCTCCTTATCCTCCATTTAGGTCCTAGATCCTACCTAATTAATAATTTAAAATTGTATCCATTCTGGCCAAACGATGCCAGAAGAAGTTTCCATGAGATAAAACATTGGATCTTACTCATACTTCCATTTTATTCCATGTGTTTCTCCATATCAAAGCCCCCATACTGGCTCCTCCATATTCTGTTTTCTCAGAATCCCGATCCCTTTATCTGAGTTTGATAAAAATGATTTTACATTTAAGATAATACCATAATGTAATCTATAGTATAAAATAAGTATAATGAGAAAAGAACCTAGAGCATAGGATAAGAGGCAAAAGATTCTACTGCTTTGCCTCTAATGTCCATAAATCTTTGTCACATTGCTTCTTATCATTAAACCACAATTTCTCCATCTGTAATGCTAATCCCCATCTCAACTGGTTTGCTATGACAAATGCAATAATTGGTATGGACATGCACTATAACTATCATGATACCAACAATATGGGATATTCTCATTAATTTATTTATGAGGTCTTTGGCTAAGGATATATGAGGTCAGACTTATCTGGAAGCAAATCGTGGCACCATTGTCTAATTTGGAGTAATGCATATTATCCCTGAACCTTGGTTTCTTCATGCATACATGAGGATAATCCTACCTCATAGGACTATTTTGAGCATTTCATAAGATAATATATATAAGCTCTTAGTCTAATGCCTGGCTTTGGTAAATAAATGCTTAAAACATAGCAGCAATTTCAAAAAATATTTATAGGATGTGCCTTTGTTGCTATTTTTTTAAATAATTCAACTAGACAAATGAGAACTTTGTGGAATTATAATGTCTGAGAATGTACAATACTAAGCAGAGCCCTGATCTAAATTCTTAATTAAGTTCTTGAACTTTAACACAAGGGAAATAGCCTCAAAAACATACTGTTAGGAATGTTTTTGTCATTTAACCTATAATGTTTCTTCTTTCATTTATATATCCTATGGCTAGAGATGAAGGGAAAACACACAGAGGATACCCCAGGTTGCATCTCCCTCCATCAATTGATGATCACAGCTAAGAAAGCCTGTTGTAGCTACAGGAAGAACTAGAGATTTTTCCTCTCTCTCATTGTAACCTAGAGACTTGTGGCCGAGAAAATGATAAGTAAATAAGCAAATATAAGACCACTGAGGAACGACAAAAGACAAAAAATGATTCCAAGAGTGTATTGTGTCTGCTAGTTGGATGTATCAATGTTGTTCCATTTAGCACTATATCCATATTTTATTATGTGAGTTAAGGTGGAAGGAAGCCCCCAGAGAACTGATGCTGAGGGCGTCTCAAAAATTACTGAAAGCTGTGTTTATAGTTTTCCTTCAAATCTGCTGGCAATGGACTTCTGAGTAAAGGAAAGATGTTTTGGCTATGATATATATCTTCTAGCAGTCGTCCATTAAAATTTCTCGTAAAGCATGCATGCCTGAGGGACTCAGACATTCTGTTCCAGCTTAGTAAAAGTCAAAATTAATATCAGACAAGTATAATTTGCCTCTTGGCCTCAATTAGCAAGTCCATCATCTTGAACCAAAGTAAACAATGAGAAAAAGTGTGAAAGATGCCAATAAGCTGAAGGAGACCAGGGGAATGGAGTCGATCTCAGACTCCATCAGTTTTCTAGCAAACCCTTCTAACTTTTGGATTGCTTGTGACCTTAAGCTTTTTATTTTCTCTAACTTACCAAAGGCTTTGTTTCATCTTCATCTTTGAAATAATAGAGCTGATCACCCTTGAGCACAAACCAGCGAGTATGCCAAGTCTTGACAAAGCCTCCTTGCTTCCTCAGCCACCCACACTTCATGGCATTGTTCCGCCCTTGACCTTGCTGGGGGTAGTCGGTGGAGTCATTGTTCTCCTCCATTATCAAGCTGATGAACTTTCCTATTTAGGAGAGAAGAGGAAAAAAAGAGAGAGAGAGAGAATAAGGTACTCTGGCATATTCAATTCCCTCCTAAATCACTTCTGTCCCTTAAAAAAAGTAGGAAGAGTGAAAAATGCATATCCACTTACTTGCCAAATTTCTAGAGGCAAACCAGAGACCTGACAACAATATGCCTGGAAAAAACTTGGAGAAAGCTTGTTGTGTCTTCCTTTAAGGAGCTAGTCAGCTGGGTGATAATATTCCTTTCTTCCTAAGTAGAACTAAAGAATGGGAAAGTTCTAAAGATAATGTGTTAAGAAGCAATTTTTGAAAATAAACTCAAACCACCAACAAAAACATAATTCTCATGATAAGGGGCCTCTGTCTGCTGGTGTGCACTGACTGGGTCCTGTATGTGCAGGCCTGTGATTATCTGAGCAAACACTAGCCTGACACATGTTAAAGTTTAAAGGGACTATTTTTAAAACCTCAGTGGAAGACATTTGTTTTACATATGTGAAAATTTCTCCAAATGTATCTACTCCCCATTCTCCCAAAGTATTCCTTTTAGAGTTTCTTTGGCTGGTAAGGAATTATTGCAGCTGAAAAAGTCTAGGAAAACAAAAGACCAAAAAAAAAAAAAAAAAAAAAAAACCCCAAACCCAAACCAAAAATGCCCTGCTTGGCCTGGAGTGAGTGGTGCCCTTCAGCTGCTCTAGGAAGAGGATTTCAAGGGTATGTGTGAAGGGGTATAAGTTCATACACACTATACATAGCAAGAAAAGGAGTTTATCATGGAAAAAATATTAATCAACAGGTAAAAAGTTAAAATACCACAGTAACAATAGATGAGGTGGCTTTCCGGAAGAGCCAGGGACCAGTGGGTAAGAATAAAAGATATTTTCCTGTCCCAAAGGCTTCCAGAAAATGCTTGCTAATGTTTTTTTCAGCACTTTTCCAGGAATTGAAAAGTTCAGTCTTTACCCTGTGTCTTGGAGGTCTTGGAGGAGGATATAAGAATACATGTTAATTAACAAGACATAGAATATTCCTGTTTGGCATATTAGTGCACAAAGCTCTGGTTTTTTTTCTGCTTTGATCTCAGAAAACAAGCTGCCCTTATGTCTAGTCTTTATTTTCACCACTATTTTTTCACTTAATTTGTATGTACACAATCTTAGTTATATTCCATGAAATTTCCATTGTCGGCCTCCACATTTCTTCCATAAAGGGAGGTTCGAACCCTCCACTTTGGGCCTCGTTTCTTTGAATGTAGTCCTGCCATTCCATCTGCAGGGATGAAGCAGAACTTTCATTCTAATTCTTCTTATTTGGATCTTTTCAACCATCTTAGTAGTTTTGCCTCTTCTACTGGCATGCATTGCAGGTTTTCTCCATCCCTGCTTTCAGGCTCCAAGTAGGTCACTTGACTACCATCTGTCTCATGCAGTATCCACTTTTCCCTTTCTTGTCCTGAAATATCCTCCTCATTAACAGGCCCTCATCTCTATAAAACATCTCAAAACTTCCTCTGCTCTACAGGGCATTCCCATGAGAGTAGCCACTTAGTGCAGGAAACATTCTCTCATCGTGTGTGTGCATGTGTGTGTACAGACTGGATCATGCCTGTGCTTCAAGTTTGTTATGCCCTTAGGGCAGGCAATTATCAACTTTTGTCTTTCACAGTACTTGACCTAAAGTAAAAAGAGCCAAGTAAATCTCATTCTAAAAGAACAATAAATGCTGTAACATAATTTAGATAATAAGTATGCTTATTCAGAGCCCTCTAAATCATCTTTTTTGGCTTCTTGGTATTTAAATTGTTCAAATCTATACAACTTGAGATGTCACCATTGCTTATTTATTCTTTGACCAAATACTTGAACTTCTAAAGTTGAGTAAGACATTAAAGCAAACATTTCAACATATGCACACACATCCAGACATACACAAAAATCTCTAATTCATTATACAACAACAAATTCCTTCTCTAGGACTCTTCTTTTTTTTTCTTTCCTCTCACATTAATATTTTTTATTAAATTTGAAAAATCCCCTCCAAAATGCTTCAAGGTAATGGGAAACCTAACCATCAATAATAATAAAAAAAAAAATACAAGTGCCTAGTTTTGCCTTTGTCTACCATTAATACCTTAGCAAAAAATGTGCACACGAACATGATGCATGATTCTCCTTGTCTATCTTCCAGAAAGCCAGTGAAATCAATGGCAGCTATAATGAACTCCTGGCTATAATGCCTATATTTTCCTGATTCCAGAATATATCAGATAGTATTTTAATAGTACTAGTTGTAAAAATTCAGTAAAACAGGAATGAAAACAGAGTGTATCATATCCCTAAGAGAAAATAATAGTAAAATTAAGTTTTACTAACGTAACCATGATTTTTATAGAGGACGTTTTTTTAAAATATTTTATTTATTTATTAGAGAGAAAGCATCAGCAGAGGGGAGGGGTAAAAGGAGAGGGGAAGCAGACTCCCTGCTGAGCAGAGAGCCTGATGTAAGTCTGGATCTGGGACCCCTCCCAGGATCCGGGAATCATAATCTGAGCCATAGGCAGCCACTTAACTGACTGAGCCACCCAGATGCCCCCAGAGCAGTTTTGATATTTCTACAGAAATTAGATGGTTCAATTTCTAAATCTTCATCTTTAAAACAAGGATTCTGGGTTGAATCATTTCTAACTACGGACCCAGAAAAATTTTATCACTCTGAAATCTACCATCTCTGTAATTCCATAAAAATAAAGACCCTAGGTAATATCAACACCTAGGACAATGCTGACATATGGTGAAGCTCAATCAATGTTTGACGAATTCATAAATTTTGTAATAGGTTTGGTGTTAGATATCTAAAAATGAACATAACACCCTCTGAAACCTAATCCTGCCCCAAACCTGATCTTAGTAAATGGTACCATGATATACCCATGGGGGGGGGGGGGGGGGGAAGGGGCAGTAGAAAGAAAAGAGAAAAAAAAGAAAAGTGATCATTTTTGATTCCTGACCCTCCTCATACTGATTATCAGAAGATTATATACCTCTCAAAAATATTTCAGATCCATTCAATTGGCTCCATCTCCACCAAGACCCTGTGATCCAAGCCATTGTCTTTGACTGGAGGATGCTAACAGCCCTCTGACTGGTCTCATTCCTTCCATTTTTAACTACAGACACAAACACATGCTCACACATACTTCATTTACCACAAAAAAGCCAAAGTGAGCTTTTAAATTTTTAAATCAGATGATTTCCTACTTTTTACATTTTAATTGGCTCCCATTGTGCTTATTTTAAAAACTTGAGTCTTAACCATGACCTGTAAGACTCTGAATCATCTGGCATCTGTTTACAGGTTAACCTAATCTCATACCACCCCCACCTGATTTCTCCCACTTCAACATACACGTGCATGTGTGTGCAAACACACGCAAACACACACACACACACACACACACACACACACACACACACGCTCTGATGCAAGCAACCACACCAGCTTCCTTTCAGTTCTGGAAACACCCAAGCCCCAACATGCCTTGAATCTTGTTACTTGCTGATCTCTGTTTAGGCCACCCCGCAATTGCTCTTTAGATACCCAGCCCCTTCTCATTCTTTAAGTCTCAGCCTAAAATCCACTCATTCCAATAAACACTAACTAATCACCTAGTGAATTAGTTCCCCTGTTGCTATTCTCCATCACTGAACTCTGACCTCTGTCTTCCTGAAACTTGACTAAATTGTTATTTCTTTAGCTTTTTACTGCCAATTATCCTTCCAGGAGACCATAAACTTCACAAGGTCAAGGACTTGCTTTTCCTCACTACAGTGTACCCAGTGCTTTTAAGAATGCTTATTTGGTATTCAGGAAATAATTGTTGAATCAGTGAATAAGCTATGTGACAACCACAATAGAATTCCTACAATATCTTGAACTTTTTAAATTGCATTTAATGCCATAAAGAAGATTGTACACTTTAAGAACCTGATCTTTTTCCTTTAACATAAAAGACTTCAATTAGTATGAACATTGTACTTAAACACAATGTCAAAATCATCAAACCTAAATGAACCTGAAACTGCCTTTCAAGAAAAAATACAACACTCAGAATTTACACATTTTAGCCTTGGCAGGAAATACATGTAATCAATTATGGTTTAGCATGAAGAAAAATACAGATTACTCAAATTCTCAGAGAATGATTTAACTGAATTTCCACTGGGAAAGTACTTTCACCATGGTCAGGATATGGCAGCTAGGTAGTACAGGAGATTACAAAATAGAACCATCAACTTAAGTGTTTAGCAAATCAACATAACAATGACAACACAACAATAACATAAATAAATGGTTACTCTAAACTAAAACAAAAACAGAATTGAGAAGTTAACTGGTGTCCTCCTATCAATCTTAGGAAAAAGCCTTAGCAATGACTACTGTGCCATGCTAGGGTTTAAAAAGTTCTCATCATTTGATGGGCTGGTAGCTTTGAATTATTTTCCAGGGGTGGAAACTGGTTCATGTATCCTTCTTGCAATCATATAGGTTTAGGTTAACAGTATTACATGATGCAATAAGAGGTAAATTCATGCTCCTAGCAGAATTTTCTAAAAGTCAAACAGCCACATGCATAAGTATTTATGTACATGACTTCACGTCAACAGGAAATAAATAAGCAACCACAAAAACAAAACAGTTATAGATAGAATGCCATATGCCATAGAGTTGCAATAGGTGTGAATTTACCTACATGACTACAAATGTTCAGCAAACCCAAGAGAAAAATGAAGGATGGAGCTAGAGAGAAAGAGAAGGGAGAGAGAACTTCAATAGCATGACAATTACACCACAAAGCCTCTAGTACATTCAGTGAACACCTAAGTAGGACAAGTGGGAGGTACATTCTTGCAGCCAGGGTTGTTCCCTGGGCCTCTGGAAGCCCTGTGGGAGGAGGGGGGATACAGGGGGCAGGAGTCTCTCACTGTGCAAATATGATCCCAGAGTTCCAGAGTACACATCATTTCACACCACACGACCCCTCAACACAAACAGCTACTCCAGTTGATGGGTCAAAAAACAGTGATTTGTTCTATTGCTAGGGGAGAAAACAAAAATAAAACTGGCAGATTTGGTACAATGCTGCAATCTGGGAGAGACTTATGTAACTTTCAAGAGTAATTTTGTTCACATCAAATCGCCACCTTTGGGGTTGACATTAGAACCTTATTCCTTTGCAAAATGAACGTGATCGCACTGTATACCATATATAACTACAGATAGTCAATATTTATCAAATTCTAACCTTATTTTTTTCAAAAGCTGTTTTGTAGCTGTTGCTAACATGCTGGTTTGTCAAGCAGTAGTATATATTATTGCACTATATGTCTAAATGCCAGCTTATAACCTTTCTATAGCTAACGGTTGACACAACAAAAACATACACACAGAAAGAAATAGTGCATATAGGAGTGCATGCATATGCACGTGCATGTGTGTGTACGTGTGCATGTATGTGGTGGGTATGGGTATATATGCATGTTGTACATTTTCCCTAGTGAAGAAAATCCTGACAGGCAAAATATTTATTGATATTTTCCCCCTCATTTTTAAAATACTAAGTTCCATGCTACTACAAGACACGTAAGTATATGCCTGCAGATCTGATATTCTTTGCTGAAGCGAAAAAATAAATAAATAAAAGAACTCTGCCACAGGATGCTCACTGAACAATCTGATCATGGAATATGTCGCAGTCAATCTATAAAGCTATAGGTTTATGTTTATTATTTCCCAGAGCATTTCTTCAATAACTGCAATTGCTTACCTGATTTAAAACTTAAGACTCTTTTTAATATTCTGTTAAAGTAATTTCAGACTTGACATTTCTCTCTGTCTTCCTCTGGCTCTGCCTTTTCTCTCCATGAAAAGGCACAAGGAAAGGCTATATGAGCACACAGCAAAAATAAATAAATAAATAAATAAATAAATAAATAAATAATAAATAATAAATAAATAAAATGAAATAAAATAAAATAATAAAATAATAAAATAAAATAAAATAATAAAATAAAATAAAATAAAATAAAATAAAATAAAATAAAATAAAATAAGTGGTCTTCTGCAAGCCAAGAAAGAACCTTACCAGAACCTGACCACTCTGGTACCTCTATCTCAGACTTCAGCCTCCAGAATAGGGAGAAAATAAATTTCTGTGTTTAAGCCACCCAGTCTATGGTACTTTTTTATGGCAGCCAGAGCAAATTAAGACAATGTATATTTACAAAAAATATATAAGAAAAACTTTGGGATCTCTGGGTGGCGCAGCAGTTTGGCGCCTGCCTTTGGCCCAGGGCGCGATCCTGGAGACCCAGGATCGAATCCCACATCGGGCTCCCGGTGCATGGAGCCTGCTTCTCCCTCTGCCTGTGTCTCTGCCTCTCTCTCTTTCTCTCTCTGTGACTATCATAAATAAATAAAAATTAAAAAAAAAAGTTTTAAGAAAAACTTTGAAGAATTAAATCTTAGTAGCTTGTGGTAAGGTAACTGCTAAAAGAGACAACTATTGAGTGAAATATAATTCAATCTCTATCCCTCATTCTCCAGCATACCACCTCCCCCCTCAAAGAATGAATCAAATTGTGGTGCCTACAAGGGAATCAGTATTGTAAGTCCGAGAATGCAGAGGATCTAGTGTAGATAGTTTTAGCTCCAAGAAAAATTCGAGGAACCTAAATCCGTTTTTATAAAGCAATTCCTTCAAGTACTTCAAAAGGACCTTGAATTTTCACAAATGGTAGTTCTCACTGCATGGACTTCATTGTTCACCTTTATTTATCCTTCGGTTTTACAGCCTCTACAAAGGCTTGCCTGGAGCCACTGCCATCCTCAAATGGACATTTCCCTTCCATGAGTCCCCACATTACTGGGAATAATTTTTTTTTTTTTTTTTTTTGGGAATAATCTTTATCACATGTGGGTCATATCCTTCCTACTTTTCAGTCTTTTACATCATAACTCATTGTGGATATGGGCTCCCTGAAACCGCCCCCCTCCCAGACTAATAGCATATCTGAATCCTCAAAGGTTTGTTAAATAAATGTAAATAAATGAAGGAATGTATGAGTGAACAAAAATGTGGGTCTTTGGGGAATAACAGAATTGGCTTCAAGACTCCACAGAGTACAGTGCAAAAATCCTCAAGCAGTTCATGTTACTAAACACCAATACTAAAGACTTGAATCCAAATTCTCCCACCTAACTCTAACCCTTTACTTTTAGTAGTTTAATGCTAACCTGAACTTCAGAAACTATTGAGCAAAGAAAACTTCCATTTGTCTCACCAGATGTTACCCTCAATCATAATTTGAATTAAAAATAAACAGCTCTTCTTAAAACTCAAGAGTTTACATGTGAAGAAAACAGGAATTGAATAAAGTGCAATAGGTTATGAATATGAAGTTTAAAACAGTCACCAGAAGAACACACCTGGGGGAAGTTTAACAGTAATAATTTTATAAATGTGCAGTTATTTTCCTGAGGAAACATGAAATATCTTATTACTTGATTCATTTGAAATTAAATTGCCCAAACATCAGAGAAGAGACTATACTAGGAAAATTATGTATATGCTGGGTTTCAAACAAGAATATCAATCTACATTTTATATTTGAAGCTTCGATATTTCCATAACCGTTTGGTGAGAAATCAAAATGATTTAATAAGATGAACCATTTTAAAAAACCCTTTTAAGTATTTTTTTTTCTGTTGTATGTTTAATGTCTCATTGTTTGGAGAAAGAATCTGCTTACCCTTAAGGAGGTTTTAAATTAGATAGAGAGAAAAGGTTTTTAATACGTACTCAGATGTGTTCCCCACCACTGTTGAGGGATAAGTGAAAAAAAAAGAATCATTAGAATTCCCAAAGCTGATAACCTGAGTAGGAACAAATACTTTACTATCAATGGGATTAAGAGAGAAGTGAGAGATACATGGCAACCTTACAGATGCTCTTCAGGCTCATAGCAGACATTATTAATTAATCACAGTCCTCTTTCCTGTGGAACCTAAGATTGCCCCCAGATGCCTTCTCAATATAACACTGTAGACAGTCACAACCAATCAATCATTTATGAAAAGGAGAGGGAGACTCTTTGTTACTTCAATTCTATAAATAAACCAAGAACCGAAGGTATTCCTCTAATATAAAATCGAAATTCAGGTGCTTTACAAATGAAAATGATGCTCAAAATGGGAAAAGAAGAAAAAGTCAACTTCTCCATCCTTCCTCCTTTTTTAACTGAAATATCATTGACATAACATTATATTAGTCTTAGGTGTACAATGTAATGATTCAATATTTGTATATACTGCAAAATGACCACACTAAGTCCAGTTAACATCCGTCATCATGCACAGTTACAAAACTTTTTTCTTGTAATAATCCACTGTTCTAGCTATGTTCAAATAGCCAATGCAGTATTATTAACTATGGTCACTGTGCTGCATATTACAGAAAAATATGGAACACGTTATGAACTTGCATGTCTATCTTTGCACAGGAACCATGCTATCCTCTCTGTATTGCTCCAATTTTAGTATATGTACTGCTGAAGCAAACGCTGAAGTCAGCTCTTCTTAAAGGAAGGAAATAAGAGCTCACTGAGAGCTTTTTTTTTTCACTGAGACCTTTAAGACAGCAACTACCATTGTATCATATGGCCACAAAGAAGAAAGAAAACAGATTTTAAGTAGGGAAAACTCCTATTTTTAATAGGAGTTGGATGTTCCTATTTTATAATAATCCAATTTATGACTAGATCCTTAAAAATAGGATCAGAAAAAAGTGGGATCAGAAAGCTGATTTTATAAACATTTTCATTTTTAAGCTTCTGTGTGTCCCTTCCCTCCCTCCCTCATTGCTCATCAGTAAAACTTTGTTTTGAAAAGCTGTGTCAAGGAACAAAGATGTTATCCACACCTAACTCTGAAAAGTAATGGATTTATAATATCCAAAGGATAGAGGAGCAATGGCAGCAATGAAAGAGGGCTTTTGTATACAATGGGAAAAGTGGAGAGAGCCAAGTTGAACAAAGTGGAATGTCAAGCAGGATAGTCAGGGTTGGGGTGGGGGTGTGGCGCAGGGTACCTTTTCAGCTGGGTCCTCTCCACAATAGGGAAATGACCTCCAGGTTTATCATTTACAGAGCTCCTCCATCTCTGTCCCCTGATGGTCATCTTTCTAAGCTTAGATTAAAGCCTATATGAAATACTGCTTTTAATGCAAGTTTCCTTTAGTGAGTCAAACCAAGGAAAATCAGATACCTTGTCAATTACATTATCATTTCAAGGCTCTTTAGGGAGCCAGCTTTTTATTCAACCTCACTTCAAAGAAAATGCTTTACAGGTAGGTAACTTTTACCTCTGAAACTAATAGTGCATTATATGTTAATTAATTGAATTTTTAAAAATTAAAAATTAAAATTAAAAAAACAAGTAGGTAACTTTGGCTGAGATAGTTATTCGTCTACAATGAAACCTCAAGTTTTCTTCAAATGGAAGCCTTGAGGTACTTAATGATTTCCAATAAGGACTGCTTCTTCTTTGTCAATTAATCCTGTGTGGTGAACATCATCAACCTTGCTTTATAAGCTCTAGAAAATTACTAGGCACTCTGAGTATATAAATCTTGTTCTAATCACTGAACCACGGTTGCTGTCCCAATGTTTTATTATATTGAGGTACTGACAACACAATTTTTTCATTAGAATTTAAAGAAAGTGGAGGGATGCCACATGAAAAAATATCTAACTGCTACTCTATTCAGAATCATTCATATTATGATAAACTTTGATGTGTTAAACTTTGATCTTGGATGAGGTATAATTATTCTCAGATAATCTGAACACATTTTATTCCTCAAAATATCTAATTAATTTGCACTCTAGTTTTAGATAAGCTGAATTGAAACTCAGCATTACTGCCTCTGAATATATTTAATTAGCAGTTCAGTGAAAGATAACTAAATTCTAAACATTAAAAAAAGAAAAAAAAAACTTTTTTTTTTTCTTTTTTTTAATATGAAGCTTGACAAGACATATATGTTATTTGGAATTCCCTGAAACCTGTTTTTGGGAAACTGTCCCTCCCTCATGCCATGTTGTTTCAGTTTATAGTACCATCCCACTGCCACAGGGTAGGCCTGGATGTGATTATGCAGGGTTCTTGAGCTCCTCTCAAAGTGACCAGCCCAGGAAGTGTGCATGTGACTGAAGCAGTGCTGGAGTCTTTCTCCAGGACAAAGGCCCTGGAAGCATGAGCATCAAAGGCTGACAGAGTTCATCTCTCCTGCCCCATTCAGAAAAGCTGTCTGCAAAATGAAGCTATGCAGAGATAAACAGATGTGAGTGAAGAATAGAGAGAGACTAAAAATATCCATCCTAGTTCTAGTTCCTGAAGTCCTGGCCTTTGTGTATTTTCCTTAGGACCAATGAGATATATGTCTTATTCTTCCCAGTAAGGTGAACAAACAAATTCCTCTTTACTTAATATAGTTTGAATTGGATTTATTCATTTGCCACCCAAAAAAGACATTATTAATACCAAGGAAAAACACTTAATGAGAATATTTCTGGGAAAAAAAATTATTTAAAATAATAAAAATCAGGTTTGCAACATATAAAGATTTCCCTATAGAGTATCATACAGGAAAATTAATTCAAGATAGATATTAGACCTAAATATAAAACTAAACTTCTAGAAGAAAACATACGTGAATAAATTTACTACCTGGGGAAAGAAAGTGAGTTTTTAAAAAGGATACAGAAAGCAATAACCATAAAAATTTATAATTTTGATTTTATTAAAAGAATAAACATATGCTTGTCAAAAGACATTATTAAGAAAATGAATAGGCAAGCCAGACACCGTCAGAAAATACCTGCAAAACATTGGTCTGTACCGAAAGACCTACATCTCTAATATACAAAGGATTCCTACAATAATAATAATAAAAAGACAAATTAAAAATGGCAAGAAAATTAAATAGGTATTTCATGAAAGAAGATATACAAATGTTTAATAATGTCATTAAAAAGTCCCAGCACCATTAGGCATCAGAGAAATGTGTATTAAAATCACAATGAGGTACCATTAAACAAGTATTCATATGCTTAAGTTAAAAACAGACTGAACAACACCAAATGTTGGTGAGGATATGGAGCAACTGGAGCAATTTTCATACATTACTGATAAAAAGATAAGTGGTGCAACTATTTTGATAAAAGGTTGGCAATTTCTCATAAAATTACATAGTGCTATCTATGACTAAGCAAATCCGATTGTAGATGTTTAACCAAGAGAAATAGAATTCATATGTTCATAAAAATATCTGTAAAAAGGGATCCCTGGGTGGCGCAGCGGTTTAGCGCCTGCCTTTGGCCCAGGGCACGATCCTGGAGACCCGGGATCGAATCCCACGTCGGGCTCCCTGCATGGAGCCTGCTTCTCCCTCTGCCTGTGTCTCTGCCTCTCTCTCTCTGACTATCATAAATAAATAAAAAAAAATTTAAAAAAAATATCTGTAAAAAGCATTCACAGGAGTTTTATTTATAAATTTGCCCCAACCAGAAATAACCCAAATGACGCCCATCAACAAACTGTGGATAGCCGCAGTTATAACCACTGCTTAGCAATAACAAGAATCCAACTATACATATACATATCAACATAGATGAATTCCATAGCCATTATAATGAGCGAAAGAGGTCAGATACAAGAAATTACACTTCATGATTCCATTCATAAGAAGCTTTAGAAGAAGCCAAATCAGTCTACAGTGACAGAAATCAGAAAAATGGGTACTCTTGAGGGGGTAGATATTGACAAGGAAGGGGTACAGGGGACTTTCTAAAGTAATGAAAATGTCTTATATCTTGATGACACATGAGTTACATGGGTGTAGACATTCATCTAAATTCATGAACTGTCACCAGAGATTTGTGCATGATTTATGTCATTCTAATAAATTTTATTCAAAAAACTGGAAAATACTGAATTCTAGTTAACAGGTTTGCTTTCTGCTATGGTATGGGTTAGCAATTATGAAATTACCTTCTGTGTATTTCAAGTTGCACAAATAAATATATATGTTGAACATAATGGGAAACCAGATTTCTCACTTTTTGAAGAGAAAGTTACAAATATGGAAATGGGAAGAAAATAATATATCCTGTGGTTTGAAATCAGAATTAAAGATATTAGTATGGACTCACAGTTTTTATTTCTTAATAAAAATTGTATATATTTAGGTGTATAGTATGATGATCTATATACATATACATAGTGAAACGATAACTACAATCAAGCTAATTAACATATCTCCTCACACGGTTACCATTTCTTGTGTGTGATGAGAATATCTAAAATTCACTCTCAGCAAATTTCTAGTTTCTGATAAACTATTATTAACTATAGTCATCATGCTGTACATCAGATCTCTAGGCTTATTCATTGTATGTAACTGCAACTCTGCACCCTTTGACCAGGATCTCATGGTTCTAAATAGATAGATGTAAATATATAGAAATACATAGACATATTTACTGCTGTTTGCTGAGAGGGTCTACAAGTAATAATATACCAATAGCAATGAATGAGTACATTTAGTGTCCAGATCTTGACTTCCAAATGCCATTTACTTTGAAATAAAAAGTTGATTCCAGGGCTTGGCCAAAAAAATAATAAGATGATCCTAGAATAAAATTGCCAGAAAGTAAGAAAATACTCAGGTATGATGGGAAAATGGCAAGAGGACACAGAAGCTAGTTTACAATGGTTTTCACTGGCCAAATATAGGACAATTTAAGCATCAAAATAAGCAATAGTAACAGATGATGCCTGTAGAATAAAACAAGAATACATGGAGGCACCTGGATGGCTCAGTTGGTTGAGTCTGCCTTCATTTCAGGTCATGATCTCAGGGTCCTGGGATTGAGCCCCATATTGGGCTTAGCAGGTAGTCTGTTTCTCCCTCTCCCTCAGTCATTTCCCCCTGCTTGTACTTGCTCTATCTCTTTCTCAAATAAATAATTTAAAAAATCTTGTTTTTTTATAATAAGTTCTATTGATATGATACATAGATGACAGGTAGATAGACATAAAGATAAACAAATAAACAAATAGAAGAAGTGAGAAATCTTTTTATTCAGTGGAATGTCAATAAATATGGAAGCAATAATAAAGTTACAAGTTATCAATGGATGCAAAAGTTACTGGGAAAGTTTGTTGGGGAAGGAACACGACTAACAAAACTAAAAGGCAATTGACAGAATGGGAGGAGATATTTGCAAATGACACATCAGATATAGGACTAGTGTACAGAATCTATAAAGAACTCATCAAAATCGGGACGCCTGGGTGGCTCAGCAGTTGAGCCTCTGCCTTTGGCCCAGGGCGTGATCCTGGAGTCCCAGGATCGAATCTCACATCAGGCTCCCTGCGTGGAACCTGCTTCTCTCTCTGCCTATGTCTCTGCCTCTCTTTTTCTCTCTCTGTCTCTCATGAATAAATAACTAAAATCTTAAAAAAGAAAACTCATCAAAACCCAAAAAATAAATAATCCAGTTAAGAAATGGGCAGAAGACATGAATAGACATTTCTCCAAAGAAGACATACAAATGGTCTCTTCAACTGATGAGTGGATAAATAAGCTGTGGTATATACATACAATGAAATATTATTCAGCCATTTGCAATGAAGAATGAAATCTTGCCATTTGCAATGATGTGGATGGAACTACAAAGTATTAAGCTAAGTGAAATAAGTCAGCCAGAGAAGGAAAAATACTATGTGATTTCACTCCAATGTGGAATTAAAGAAGCAAAACAGATGAACATAGGGGAAGGAAAGGAAAGTAAAATAAGATAAAAATAGGGAAGGAGGCAAACCATGATAAACACTTAACTACAGAAAACAAACTGAGGCTTGCTGGAGGGGAGGAAGGTGAAGGGATGCAGTAAATAGGTGATGGGCTTTAAGGAGGGCATGTGTTGGGATGAGCACTGGATGTTATATAGATAAGAGATGAATTACTAAATTCTACTCCTGAAACCAATATGACATTGTATGTTAACTAACTTGATTTAAATTAAAAAAAAAAAAAAAAAAAAAGAAAGAAAAAGGTAAGAGAGACTGTTCCACATAAAGGTACATTAAAGAGACATGACTAAAAACTAAACACAAGCCTTGACCCTGCCTGGATCCTGACCAGAAAAAAAGATTTTTAGAAAGGGGGCATCATACATTCTCATTAAGAGAATACTGGAAGTTCTGGTCACAACAATGAGACAAGAAAAACAACTGGTAAAGAAGTTAAGCTGTCACTATTTGCAGATGACATGATACTATAAATAGAAAATCCTAAAGTTCCCACTGAAAAACTACTAGAATAAATAAATGAAATTAATAACTACAAATCAGAAATGCTTCTATGCACTAATAATGAAATAGGAAAAAACAATAATGAAATAGGAGAAAGAGAAATTAAGGTTGGCAAGTCTGCTGACCGTTGTGAGAGGGAAGATAATCTGTGTGGAGGCCACTAGGCCCAACCCATGACTCACCCCCCCCCCCCCCCCCCCCCCCGGGCAGCACATTAGCCAAAACTGCAGAGATTAAAGCCAAAATGGCTCAAATTCAAAAGAATAAGACCACAGGACACCACCTAAGGCTACTTAAGGCTTGCCTTGCTAAGCCACATAGATCCCTGGGTGGAGCAGCGGTTTAGTGCCTGCCTTTGGCCCAGGGCGCAATCCTGGACACCCAGGATGGAATCCCACGTCGGGCTCCCGGTGCATGGAGCCTGCTTCTCCCTCTGCCTGTGTCTCTGCCTCTCTCTCTCTCTGTCTCTGACTATCATAAATAAATAAATAAATAAATAAATAAATAAATAAATAAATAAATAAATAAATAAATAAATAAAAATTAAAAAAAAAAAAAAAGACACATAGAGAACTCATTACCCCAAAAGGTAGTGGTAGTTGTGAGGCAGGAGAAGGTTTCGATATGGCCAAGAGAGGGTATGCTCGAATTGGGTTTGTGGGTTTTCCATTGGTGGAAGTCAACACTGCTTAGTAACCTGGTGGTGGGGTATATTCTGAAGTGGCAGCCTGACCACTGTGCTCCGTGCCATCAGATACAAAGGTGACAAGACCTAGCTCCTGGATCTTCCAGGTATCATTGAGAGTATCAAGAATGGGAAAGTTAGAGGTCGCTGAGTCACTGCAGTGGCCTGAACATGTAATTTGATCCTGATTGTTCTGGATGTCCTGAAACCCTTGGCACTTTTTATGCCCTTGGCATAAAAAGATCATTGAAAATGACCTGGAAGTCTTTGGTATTTGCTTGAACAGTAAATCCTTCAACATTTATCCCCCCAAGAGGAAGGATAAAGGAGGCATTGATCTCACTCACGGCCACTTGCCCCAAGAGTGAGTTGGATACTGAAACTGTGAAGAGCACTCTGGCCTGAATACAAAATTAACAATTCTGACGTGACTCTGAGTAGTGATGGCACAGCAGATGACTTCATTGACATAGTGTAAAGAAATAGAGTTAACAAAAGAAACAGAGTTTATATCCCTTATATCTATGTGTTGAATAAGAATGATTAGATATCCATCAAGAAATTGGATATCATCTATAAGGTGCCTCACTTTGTACCCATTTCTACCCATCACTGTTAGAATTTTGATGACCTATTGGAAAAGATCTGGCACTATCTGAAACTAGTGAGAATTCATACTAAACCCAAAGGCCAGCTGCCAGATTAGACATCCCAGTGGTCTTGCCTTATTCCAGGACCACAAGTGGAGAATTTCTGCATGAAGATTCACAATAATCTTATCAAAAAATGTAAATACACTCTCTAGTCTAGGGTCTGTCTGTGAAACACAATCCTCAAAGAGTGGGTAAAGACCGTATGTTGGAGGACAAGGATGTCATTCAGATTGCAAAGAAGTGAAACCTTTCCCTCTGCCCATCTTCTGGGCCAACTACAGCAGCTTTCTCCATGAGCAAGCACTCAACCTTAACACCCTTCTGGCTTTGGCAGCCAGTAGATAAGGATTCACGGGAGGGAGATGAGGTCACCCAAACGGGAACTTTAGTTGTCTTAACTTGATGTCACCTTATAAATTCAACTTCATAAAGGACTTGGTAGGCCAGTAGGCCAGTCAGCTATGTGTAAAAGAGAGAGAGAGAGAATGGGAGAGAGAGAGAAAAAATTTAAATTCCATTTACAATTAAACCAATAAGAATAAAAAACCTAGGAAGAAACTTAGTCAAAGTGGTGAAATATTTGTACTCTGAAAACTATAAAACAGTGATAAAGAAAATTGAAGATGACACAAACAGATGGAAAGATACTCCATGCTCATGGACTGGAAGAATTAATGTTGTTAAAATGTCCACACTAACCAACATAATCTATAGATTCAAAGCAATCCCTATCAAAGTACCAACAGCATTTTTCACAGAACTAGAAAAAATAATTCTAAAATTTCTATAGAACTACAAAAGACCCCAAATAGTCAAAGCAATCTTGAGAAAAACAAAACAAAACAAAACAAAAAAACCCCAAAGCTTGAGGTATTAAAATTCCAGATTTCGAGATATACTAAAAAAACTATAGTAATCAAAACAGTATGGTACTGGCATGAAAATAGATACATAGATCAATGGAACAGAATAAAGAGTCCAGAAATAAACCCATGCTTACATGGTCAATTAATCTATGACAAAGAAGGCAAGAATATACAATGGATAAGATGATAGTCTCTTCAATAAATGGTGCCAGTAAAATCAGACAGCTACATGTACAAACATGAAATTGAATCATGTTCTAACTCCATACACAAAAGTAAACTCAAGATGGATTAAAGACCTAAATGTGAGACTTGAAACCATAAAAAACCCCAGAACAGAACACAGGTAGTAATTTCTCTGACATCAGCCATAGCAACATTTTTCTAGATGTCTCCTAAGGCAAGGGAAACAAAACTAAAAATAAACCATTGGGACTACAGCGAAATAAAAATCTTTTGCATAGCAAAAGAAACCATGAATAAAACAAACAAGCAATCTACTTAATTAAAGAAGATACTTATAAATGATATATCTGATAAAGGGTTAATACCCAAAATATATAAAGAACTTCTACAACTCAACACCAAAAAAAAAAACAATCAAATTTAAAAATGAGCTGAGGACCTAAAAATTGACACTTTTCCAAAGAAGACACATACAGATGGCCAACAGACACATGAAAAAATGATCACCATCGCTAATCATCAAGGAAATGCAAATCAAAACCACAATGAGCAATCACCTCACACCTGTCAGAATGGTTAAGATAAAAAAGACAATAAATATAAGTATTGGTGAAGATGTGGAGAAAAAGAAACCCTCATATACTGTTGATAGGATGTAAATTGGTACAGCCACTGTGAAAGACAGTATGGAATTAAAAATAGAAACACCGTATCATCCAATAATTCCACTACTGGGCATTTACCCAAACAAAACAGAAACACTAATTCAGAAAGATATATTTATGTTTATTGTAGCAGTATTTACAATAGCCATGAGAGGGAAGCAACCTAAGTGTTCATAGATAGACAAATGGGTAAGGTAGATGTAGTATGTATGTATCAATGAATACTATACAGACATTAAAAAGGATGAGAGTGTGCCATTTGCAACAACATGGATGGACCTAATGGGTGTTATGCTAAGTGAATAAGTTATACTGAGAAAGAAATACCATATGATTTCACTCATATGTGGAATCTAAAATTTTTTCTAAAAAACAGAATCAGACCTATAAACTATAGGGGACAAACTGATGGTTGCCAGAAGGGAAAAGGGTAGTGGGATTGGCAAAATAGAGAAAAGGGCATGAGAGATACAGGCTTCCAGTCATGGAATGAATAAGTCATGGGAATAAAAGGAACAGCATAGAGAATATAGTCAATGATACTGTAATAGTGCTGTATGGTGACAGATGACAGCTACACATAATGGTGAGCACATAACAACATACAGAGACGTTGAATCCCTATGTTGTATCCCTGAAACTAATGTACCACTGTGTGAAAACTATATTCAAATTTTAAAAAATTAAAGAAAGGAAGCACTAATAGAAAAACTGATAAAATTTAAATATTAACCGGATTAGAATATTCTATCAATGTGAAATTTCCTCATTTCAATTATTGATAATTGCAGTTATGAGATAATTGCCGTTTGGTCTTAGGAAATGCACACTCAAGCATTTATAAATTGACAAGATGTCCCAGATTTATTTTCAAAAAATTTAAAAAATCATAGATAGAAATATAGATGGAATGTTAAAGCAAATGGAACAGAATGTGAACAGGTGGTGAATCTGAGTAAAGTGTGTTTAGGAGTTCCTAGTACTATTCTTGTAACTTTTCTACAAGTGCGAAAGCATATCAAAATAAAAATTATACAACATATATAACTTACTATAAGAAGACACAAAGGAGAAGCAAATTCTGTTCTTCACTGGACTACCTCCGGCCAGTTTCAAGTATTGCTATTATAATTGAAAGGGCACTACACTAAAAGTGGTTTTGGAATTAGTTACCTGACCCTGAGAAGGTCATTTGATTTTCTTGGCCTCAGTCCTCTGATCCCCAAGAACACTATTTGATATCTAAAATTTCTGTTAATTCTAAAATATCATGATTCTCCAAAACGGTCTTTTATAACATTGCACTTTCAGAAGTGACAAGATTGTAGAAAAACTTTTCTAGTTCATTTATAGTTAATACTTCTAAAGATAAAAGGGCAAAAAATAGAGGTCCTATTTTATTCCTGGCCCTTTATTGAATTGCTGTGCTATTTTAGCATTGTGTCATTTTATTTGAAAATGCCACACCCTAATTTGAAGCCTATAAAAAACATTAACTATCACTGAAAATCTGTATGTAACATTTCCTTTACTCTTTATTTTTTTTCAAGATTTTATTTATTTATTTGAGAGAGCGCACGTATGCAGTTGTGAGCAGGGAGAGAGGCAAAGGGTGAGAAGAACAAGCAGATTCTTTGCTGGGCACAAAGCAGGATGGGGCAGATGCGCCGGGGCAGGAGTTGGATCTCATAATCCTGAGATCATGACCTGAGCTGAAATCAAGAATAGGCCCCTTAACTGACTGAGCCACACAGGCACCCTACATTCTCTTTGCTTTAAAGAGAAGTATGATTACATGTTTAATAAAGGATATATAGGGTTCACATATGCTCAGATCACTATTTAAGATATATATATATATATATATATATAAACTTATATATACATTATATATATAAAACTTATATACACACACATATATGTATGTGTAAGTGTGTGTATATGTTTTAATCCTTACAACCCTGTAAAGTAAATACAATTATGATTTTCACTTTACAGATGGGAAAGCTAAGGTATTGGAAGGTACCTACAGTCCTACTGCTGATAAGTGGCTGTTTAAAAACAACCATGCATTTGAACCAGGCAGTGTGGCTGTAGAGACTTCTGTTCTTAACCACCACTCTAAATTGCTTCTCAAATATTACATAATAAATAAATTCAAAAATTCCATGAGAAAAAGTGATCTGAGTAATAAAACTATTCTTTATGCCAAAATCAAATACCTAGAGTCTATCAATCTAGATATGCCTATATGGAGGGATATATCCATGACCACTAAGGACATATGTATATGTATGACTATTAAGGACATATTTTTATGACTACAAATATATATATGTATGTATATATATGTGTATGTATATATATATGTATATATATATGTATGTCTTGGAAAATAAGACTATGTATAATAACACTGACTGATATGTGTGTGTGTGTGTGTGTGTACTACTAATATATTCTTATCTTGATATTTATACACATATATTTCAAGTTTTTACTTTTGAAATTCTAATACTTGGCAGACCCTTCCATGTGAGACTTTTGCCACATTGACTTGCTGCTCTTTCCCCTTCAGCAGCTTGAAAGCAGTCAGGTGGAAGAGCGCAGAAGCTGCTCTTTGTCCATTCTTCACAGAGGCCAGCAAATAAAGCCCCACCGTGCTGCAGCACACTTGATATTCTCAACCCAGGGGAAAAAAAAGAATAAGGCTCATATGCTTAGTCCTTTATGAAGAGAAAATTAGCAGTGAAAGTGACAAATTCCTTTTTGCCTTTTAAAAAGGAACCATAGAGCACAGTGTCACTTTAGTTGGAAAAGTACAAAGTTATTAACTCATAAGAATGTTCTTAGAACCTGACCAACACATATGCTCTCATTCCAGGTGCCAACAGCTGTAGTCACGTGGTTAGCTCAGTTAGGTCTCCCTAGACACTGGAAAGTTACTCATGTGAATCCCAAGCTTACCTTTCATAGGGAGAAAAATGGGGGATTGGGAGAAAAAATAAAGGTGAACAACTGTTAAGCATGCTTTTAGGTGGTAATGGTATTATTTGAGAGGAAGAAAAGATAGGAAGTTATGGCAACCATTAAGAATTGGGTTACATCATATTTTGACTCTTCTAACATATAACCTTGCAAATAATTATCATCATTAATATTTATACATAGGGCTTTTCATAAATCCCATATAATCCATGCAATTTCATATAATCTTGACAAGCAAAACTCTTAAGAAGTATGGCTGATGTCCTTGCTACATATAGGATCCAAGAGGCTAAGGTGGCTTGCTCAAGCCATAACCTAGTAAGTGTCTGAGCAGTTATTATTTTACTCTGGATTGTGGAGATTTTTTTTGCTTCCCCCCCACACACATTTAACTATATTGCTGCATACTTACACCATCACCTTATACAGACCACCACCTTTATTACTAGAATTCCTAAAAAATGAAGCAACAAAGTAGTAATGGAACAAAGTGTAGGTACTTAAATATTTATTATATCATTCATGGCTTAGCATGGTTATAAAAATGCAAAAGACAGCATTAACAGACCCTTGAGGAAATACTCTAATAGTATTTACTTCTCATAGATCTGCTTTAGGATTTCAAGAATTTAAACATAAAATGAAAACATCACATAAAGGGTCCCATAAAAATTCAAGCATTAGCACAACTTAAATTACAATCTTAGAGCAAAAGAAACATGAAACAAATTGAAGGATTGTAGAAAATTCTGCTCTCCAACATGGTTATGAAATAAAATGTCTAAGTTAATCAAATATGAAGTCCAGTTATATCATCTTTTTAAATACTATCTTATATAACATGAATAAATGGCCAATTTCCAATTAATGAAGAAAAAATAATCATACTTGTTAATGAAATCATTGTAAATACAAATCTGGCTTGCTTTGAGATGCAGAAGCCATTCTCATAACGCTTTAAGGTCATTTATCAGGATTTTTATCATTAACACAATGCTAAATAATTCAGTCAGTCATCGTTTTCTCTTCCCTGGCTATACCAACAGTTGTGGTATCATTCATCCTTCTCCCCTACTAAAACACTCTTTTTTCCTATCCCCCTCTTTCCCTGTCTCCTAACTAGCTTTGTTCTGCTCTTGCCACCCTGCCTTTGCCTCACATCTAGATGATGACTTCATTCTAACCCCCAATTTCATGCTTCTAAGAGCCCTTCTCTCAGTGTCCCAGCCAAACTGATCACTCCAAATATGTATTTTATATGGTCCACAACCTTCACCATCTGACAACTGCAAAGCACACCTGTTTACATTTAGCTCATTTCATCATAACCTAACTCAGTTTACTTTCCCAATTTATCGTTCATTACTCCCCTCAACAAATGTCCTATGAAGCAGTCCACCCAAAATTGCATACTAAATTTAACCCAAACACACCTTAGTCTTACCTCTTTTGGAACTTACGATAACTAAAATCATCATCATCATTATCGACATCAACAGCCAACACATATATTACTTAGTTTGTACCAATGTCACAGGTGCTTTATACATTTGAACTCACATAATCCTCACAATAACCTTGTGAAGTAGATGCTATTATTACTACCTTCATTTTACTGAAGGTCTAAAGCTGTCAAGTAACACGCAAGGTCACACAGCTAGTAAACAGTAAAGGTGGAATTCAAACCAGGCAGTTTGGTTTCAGATTCTATACTCAACCACTATATGTATGCCTCTCAATTACCAATTAATTCAATGGACTCAGTAACATAATTAGGTATTAACTATTTTACATATGTTACTTTTATCCCTTTAGTAAATTATAAAATCATACTAAATGTTTTATTTCTTTTAGAGGCCCCTTAATATCAGATACACAGTTAGCCTGAAACAAATATTTCTAAGGAAGATCATTTTATTCAAAGAATAAATACTATGAAAGCTAAATATTCAAGAATTATAATTAATTGAAGTATATAGAATTAAGCTTCCTCTCACCAGTCAGTCTTCTGAAGCAGGACTTGCCCACAGTAAAAGCACTAAAAAGATGTAGAATAGGATGTGGGCTTGATAGGAGCTGTTTCTATATCAGAGGGGCTGCAGGAGAGCTGTTGGTTTGGGGGACCAATCAGAGATTCAGAGCCTTTGAAGCTATAGTTGCCAAACAAGTACACTTATTTAGATAGTAGACTGTAAATCTATAAAAAGAGCAGCATTTCCTAAAGATGATCTTACTATCTGCGTAAGATTGGGAAAACATAAATAACCCATATTAGTTAAATTATTGTTCATTTATTAAGTATGGGGGAGGGTGGACAGTGTCCCCACTAATGCCTCAAAACATTACAGTGCCATTAGAGACTGATCATGCGGATGACCTGAAGAGGAGTTAAGTTTCCAGGATGCTTAAACATAGAAGAGTCACCTCTCTCATTTTCAAACGAAGCACAGAACTTTTTAAAAGAAAAATCTCTTATTCATGGAAGTATATATATAAAATTTCAAGACTAGAAATTTGAATAAACTCTGATTTCTTTTTAACAGGGCACTAGGTCAGGCCTTCTATACTTTAACAAAGAGAAGAGACTCATTCTTCAATGTCCACCTCAAATGTCAACTCATCTGTAGAGTTTTCTTTTGCATAATTAATCACTCCTTCTGTATTGTAAGAGCATTTTATAAATATCTCTATTGGATTACATGGTATAATAACTACTACTTAGAAAATATGCTGATCTTGACTTCTAGACTGTTACCAACCCAAGTGTACATCAACAAGTGACCACAAACCAATTTGAGATAATCATGCCATTAGTACAACTCACCAATAAAAGGAACTAATTATTAATTTGTGAAACAACATGGATAGTGTTCAAAAACATTCTTTAGCTAAGCTAAAGAAACCAGGTACAAAAGAATATATGCTGTTGTCAAGAATTATGAAAGGCTTGAGATTGCATACAGTGTGTGAGCTTACAAGTTTCATGTTTGCAGGCACAAGACATGAGACTACTGGGTGAGAGACAAATGACTTTATTACTCACAGCAATAGGATTAGCCAGAGTATCACACTTGCACAGTAAGTTGTGTTACAGGAGAAGAATGTGGGAACTTTGGAAATTTGAATCTATTACAATGGGTAGCAAGCCTGCCTGACCTGTGCCCCACAGGGGCACATTATCTTTAGTACACTAGACAATAACAAACATGCCCTTTTCTCAGGAGGGATCGTAACTTCTAGCTTCCAACTTTACACACTATACAAACACCTTAGGGAAAACAGTCCTGAACAAAAGCAGTCATTACCTCTACTAACAGAAATGCAGAATTGTGAGAGTCATGGAGCATTGTCTCCTACTAACTATATGCTTTCATTCATAAAGCATTTCTGAATAGGCAACATTAGTCTATGGTGGGAAAAAAGTCAGAACAGCCATTGTCTGGAGCCAGAGGTGACTATGACTATATAGGATTATAAGGGAAATTTCTAGGGTAAAGGGGATGTTATATATCTTATATAAGGTGATGGTTACTTGGATATATATGTCAAACTCATTAAACTGTACACATAAAAGTATATGTAAACTATATGTAAATTATGTATGTATAGTTTAGGTATCTAAATTATTCCAAAATAAAACTAACATAAAAAGAAAAATATACTGGGACACCTGGGTGGCTCAGCAGTTGGGCATCTGCCTTCGGTTTAGGGTGTGATCCTGGAGTTCTAGGATCAAGTCCTGCATCGGGCTCCCTGCATGGAGCCTGCTTCTCCCTCTGCCTGTGTCTGCCTCTCTCTGTGTCTCTCATAAATAAATAAATAAAATCTTAAAAAAAAAAGAAATATGCTGATCATATCTTCTAGACTGCTATCATCTACAAGGCAAGGACTGTGTCTTATTGATTATTTTGCTGATTACTGAGAAGCAATTAGCCATGTATTCTTAGTAGGTGCTCATAAAATTTGGTTGCATTGAATTATTGGTATTGTTTAAAATGGCCTCAAAGTTATATATAAACCTAATGATAATCAAATATTAAAAACCACTAATAAATATGCAAAGAATAAAGAGAAAGAGATTAAAATATTACTAAAGAAAATCAGCAAAACACAAAAGGGAAAAAGACAAGAAAGGATCAGAGAAAATCTTCAGAAATAACCACAAAACAATAATAAAATGACAATAGTTACACACGAATAAAAAACGACCCACTGGGGAGACTGGATGGCTCAGTGGTTGTGTGTCTGTCTGCCTTTGCCTCAGGGCATGATCCCAGGGTTCAGGGATTGAGTCCCCCACAGGGCTCCCTGTGGGGAGCCTGCTTTTCCCTCTGCCTATGTCTCTCTTTCTCTTTCTCTGTATCTCTCATGAATAAATAAATAAAATCTTAAAAAAAAAAAAACCCACAAGATCCATCTATATGCTGCCTATAAGAGACCCATTTAAGACCTAAAGACACATGCAGATTTTAAGTGAAGGGATGGAAAAGCATCTGTTGTGCAAATGCATATCAAAAGAAAGCCAGAGTAGTAATACTTATATTGGACAAAATAGACATTAAAGCAAAGACTATAACCAGAGACAAAGGACACTATATATAAAAAGGGGGATGATCCAACAAGAAGATATAACAAATGTAAATATTTGTGCATCCAACACAGAAGCATCCAAATACATGAAATGGTTAATAACAAACATAAAAAAACTGTTCAATAATGTAATAATTATAGAGGACTTTAACCCCCAACTTAAATCAATGGACTGATCCTCTAAACAGAACATCAAAAGCGAAACAATGGCTTTAAATGAACACTGGAACAGATGGATTTAACAGATATATTCAGCACATTTCATACTAAAACAGAAAAATATTCATTCTCTCAAGTGCACATGGAACATTTTCCATAATAGATTACACAGTAGCCCACAAAATAAACCTCAAATAATTCAAGAAGATCAAAATGATAACTTGCATATTTTTTTTTACCACAACGCTAGGAAACCAGAAGTCAACCACAAGGAAAAACCTGGAAAGACCACAAATACATGGAAGTTAAATAACATGCTACTAAACAATGAATGGGTCAACCAGCAAATCCAAGAAGAAATAAAAAAGGACATGGAAACAAATGAAAATAAAAACATAACATTCCAAAACCTCTAGGATGCAGCAAAAAACTATTCTAAGAGAAAAGTTTATAGCCATACAGGCCTATGTCAAGAAGCAAGAAAAATATCAAATAAACTACTTAACCTTGGACCTAAAGGAGCTAGAAAAAGAACAGTAAGTGAAACCTAAAACCAGAAGAAAAAAGGAATTAATAAAGATTAGAGCAGAAATAAATGATGTAGAAACTAAGAAAAAACAATAAAGTGGATCAATGAAACCAGAAGCTGGTTCTTTGAAAAAAATCAATAAAATTAACAAACCTCTAGCCAGACTTATCAAGAAAAAAGAGAAAGGACTCAAACAAAATCACAAATGAGAGAGGAGAAATAGCAACAAACACCATAGAAATATAAACAATCACAAGAGAATATTATGAAAAACTATATGCCAACAAATTGCACAACTTGGAAGAAATGGCTAAGTTCCTAGAAACATATGAACTACCAAAACTGAAACAGGAATAAACAGAATACTTGAGTAGACCCATAACCAGCAAAGAAATTGAATCAGTAATCAAAAAACTCCCAATAAACAAAAGTGCAGGGCCAGATGGCTTCAGAGGCAAATTCTACCAAGCATTTAAAAAAGAATTAATACCTATTCTCAAAATATTCCAAAAAATAGAAACAGAAGGAAAAATTTCAAATTCATTCTATGAAGCCAGCATTACCCTCATTCCAAACCGAAGACTCCATTGAAAAAGAGAACTACAGGCCGATATCCCTGATGACCATTAAGTGCAAAAATTCTCAATAAACACTAGTAAAACCAAGTCCAAAATACATTTAAAAAAATCATTCACTACAATCAAGTGGGATTTATTGCTGGGTTGCAGGGTGGTTCAATATTTGCAAATCAATCAACATGATACACCACATTAATAACAGACAGCATAAGAACCACATGATCATTTCAATAGATGAAGAAAAAGCATTTGACAAAGTACAATATCCATTCATGATAAAAAAAGAAAACCTTCAACAAAGTAGGGCTAGAGAGAACATATGTCAACATAATAAAGGTCACATACCAAAAACCCATAGCTAATCTCACCTCAATGGGGACAAACTGAGGGCTTTTCTTTAACATTAGGAATAAGGGATGTCAATTCTCAACACTGTTATTTAACATAGTACTGGAATTCCTAGCCACAGTAATCAGACAACATAAAGAAATAAAGGGCATCCAAACTGTCAAAGAAGCGAAGTTTTCACTATTTGCAAATAACATAATATTATACATAGAAAACCCAAAAGACTCCACCAAAAAACTACTAGAACTGATACACAAATTCATAGGATACAAAGTCAACAAACAGAAATCTGTTGCATTTCTACACTCCAATAATGAAGCAGCAGAAAAGGAAATTAAGGAATCAATCCCATTTAAAATTGCACCAAAAACTATAAGATACCTAGGAATAAATGTAACCAAAAAGGTGAAAGCCCCATACTCTGAAAACTATGAAACACCGATGAAAGAAATTGACGATGACACAGAAAAATGGAAAGACATGCCATGCCTATGGATTGGAAGAACATATATTTTAAAAATGTCTATACTACGCAAAACAATCTACACATTTAATGCAATCTGTATCAAAACGCCACTAGCATTTTTCACAGAGCTAGAACAAACAATCCTAAAATTTATATGGAACCACAAAGACCCCAAATAGCCAAAGGAACCTTGAAAAAGAAAAGTAAAGCTAGAGGCATCACAATTTTGGACTTCAAATAATATTACAAAGCTGTATGGATCAAAACAGTATGGGACTGGCACAAAAATAGAAATATAGATCAATAGAAAAGAATAGAAAGTCCGGAAATAAACCCACAACTATATGGCCAATAAATCTTCAACAAAACAGGAAAGAATATCCAATGGGAAAAAAGTCTCTTCAACAAATGATGTTGAGAAAACTTGACAGTGACCTGCAAAAGAATGAAGCTGGACCACTTTCTTAAGCCACACACAAAAATAAATTCAAAATGGATTAATGACCCAAATGTGAGATAGGAAACTATAAAAAATCCTGAAGACACAGGCAGCAACCTCTTTGACATCAGCTATAGCAACTTCCTTCTAGATATGTCTCCTGAGGCAAGGGAAACAAAAGGAAACATAAACTACTGGGACTACATCAAAATAAAAAGCTTCTGCATGGTGAAGGAAACATTCAACAAAACTAAAATGCAACCTGCAGAACAGGAAAAGATATTTGCAATTGATATTTGCAAGTGATGTATCCAGTAAAGGGCTAACATCCAAAATATATATGGAACTTCTAAAACTCAACACCAAAAAACAAATAATCCAATTTAAAAATGTCCGAAGTGATGAATGGACAGTTCTCCAAAGAAGACATACAGATGGCCAGCAGGCACACGGAAAGATGTTCATTATCACTTACCATCAGGAAAATGCAAATCAAAATTACAATGAGATATCACTTCACTCCTGCCAAAATGTCTAAAATCAACAACACAAGAAACAAAAGGAGTTGGCAAGGGTGTGGGAAAAAAGGAATCTTCTTGCACTATTGGTGGGAATGCAAACTAGTATAGCCACTCTGGAAAACAATATAGAGGTTCCTCAAAAAGTTAAAAATAATTTACCTTACAATCCAGTAATCACATATGCTGGGTATTTGCCCCCCCCCCAAAAAAAAAAAAAAACAAAACCCTGTATCAAAGAATACATGTACTCCTATGTTTATAGCTGCATTATTTACAATAGCCAAGATATGGAAACAGCCCAACTGTCCATCAACTGATGAATGCATAAAGAAAATGTGGCTTATGTACATACAATGGAATATTATTCAGCCTTAAAAAAAATGAGATCTTGCCATTTGAAACAACATAGAGCTAGAGAGGTAATGCTAAGTGAAGTAAGTTAGTCAGAGAAAGACAAATACCATATGATTTCACTCATGTGAAATTTAAGAAACAAAAAAAAACAAAGGGGAAAAATAGGAGAGAGACAGACAGACAGATAGACAGACAAAGCAAGAAATAGACTTTTAATTATAGAAAACAATCAGATGGTTACCAGAGGGGAAAGGGGGAGGGGGAGGAGTTAAATAGGTGATGAGGGTTAAGGAACACACTTGTGATGAGCACTGGGTGATATACAGAACTGTTAAATCGCTATATTGTATACCTGAAACTAATCTAACACTGTTTGTTAACTGGAATTAGAATAAAAAAAAAAAAATGGACCTCTAAGCATTCTTTCTTGTCCTTAGTTTTTTTTTTTTTTTTTTAATATTTTATTTATTTATTTAGGATAGTCACAGAGAGAGAGAGAGAGAGAGGCAGAGACACAGGCAGAGGGAGAAGCAGGCTCCATGCACCGGGAGCCTGACGTGGGATTCGATCCTGGGTCTCCAGGATCGCGCCCTGGGCCAAAGGCAGGCACCAAACCGCTGCGCCACCCAGGGATCCCTCTTGTCCTTAGTTGATGTAAAATACCATTACACTTGAATTTTAAAAATACCATTTGATTGTGTTTGTTTATAAATATTTATACATAAGAATATCAAGGAGCCATTACAAATTTGTATTTTAAAGAATACATGCTCTAAATATTACCTTATTTTGATACAGATCAATTTTAATAATGTAGTGAGTTGTTTAAAACCATGAAAATTTGGGGGTGCTGGGTGGTTCAGTCGGTTAAGCATCTGACTCTTAATTTTGGCTCAGGTTGTGATCTAAGGGTCATGAGACTGAACCCCGTGTCGGGGGTGGGGGGGTGGGGGGGGTGGAGGGGTCTACACTCAGCAGGGAGTCTCCTTAAGATTCTTTCCCTTTTCCTCTGCTCTCCGCTCTACACTGCTCATGCACAGGCCTCTATCTTTCATATAAATAAATAAATCTTTTTAAAAAATGAAAATTTGTGCTAATCTTAATAAGCTTATTTGAAAAAGCATTATTTTCTAAACCTGGCTGACTAGCTCCTTTAGAAATAAGATACTTTTCACACAAATCCTCAAAATGAATTTTATAATAGAAAATTTTTGGAAATTTGAGAGTTGTAAAGATTCTTTCTTTCATCTAACCAATTTAAGTTTGGTTAAAATATATGATGTCTGTTAGATGGTAATTTAGGCTAGCAAAGCCTGAGGAGCAACAGTTATAGCTGTAGTTTCCATTTATAAAGGAATTTTAAAACCCTTTCTTTTTAGTATATACTTTAAAGTGGTTTTTTCTAATTTATTTTATAAATTATGACTATGTAATTTTTCAAAGAATATTTAATGTTGGTTAAGTAATTCCCTCAACTCACATTAAAATATTCTTTGAGAAAGTAAGAAGATCTAAATAAAGCTATAAAATGGTTTGCCATCATAATATATATTAAATTATAAGTAAAAAAATTTGTCTTCCTTTTACACTTTTATCATGTTACACTTTATTTTTTTCTAGTAAAATCATGGAAAAAAGGAAAGTAATTCCCACATATACTAAATGAAACATACAGGAAACCATTGTATTTTCATTCCTAACAAAAATACTGTGTTATGTTTGTAGCTCTGATATGCAGATAAACCAAATATTTTTGTTTCAGGTCTTAGAGACTGTGCCAACATCTATATTCAGGGATATTTTCTCATTTTGTAGGTAAATTCTCATATTCCATGCTAAATTTACCATTTATACATCCCTCTAATTATCCACAAATTCAACGATTGTGTAGATTGGGGAAAGTGGAAGCAAAACTCTTTGCAAAAGCCATCAGGATTCAAATCTCATTAATAATGTAAATTAAATTGAAAAGCCAATATTTATAAAATTTATATTTCATCACTGCATAATAAAATCAACTTTCCATTATAAACACAGAGGCTATTTCATGACTATGACTTTGTTTGCTGAAAAAGTAGAATCAGACCTACAAATACAGAGAAAACAACTGATGGTTACCAGAGGGGAGTGGGTGAGAGATGTGTAAATGGGTAAAGGGGAGAAGGACATACAGATTTCCAGTTATGAAAGAATAAGCACAGGAATAAAAGATGCAGCATAGAGAATATGGTCAGTGATATTGCAATAGCAATGTCTGGTGATAGAAGGTAGCTACACTTGTAAGCACAGCATAATATACAGAATTGAATCCCTGTTGTCACCTGAAGCTAACTGACATGTGTGTCAACTCTACTAAAAAGAATTTTTTTTAATTTGAATATTTCTAACAACTAAATTGGTCTAACCATTTCTGTACTTATGCCATGTTCTCACAAGACTTTGTTCAGTCATGGTAGCTAGGATATCAAGTAATAAACATGACATCTCATGCCATAAATATAATCATCTGTCCCCCCAACTCCTTGATTAGGTTGATCCATACCAAATTGCTGATGTTTGATAGATTCAACTGGCAAAAAATGGTAATTTCATCTGACTGAACATAATATAAAGTTAAAAACACTAAAATGAAAATGATCAACATTGAACGCTGTGTACTCAAAATACACTGTTCCTACAGTAGCCTTTTAAAGGCAAGTTTATGTGCTCAGAGGAGATTGCAATTTCCTACTTTCTTTCTTGAGCCCTGATAATAAAACCATTGGGCAAATATTTCAGATCCAAGTGTCTATATTACCTCTGTTTCCTAGCAGAGGTAGGAAGTTCAAGGAAGGAGAAACCCACAAGAATGCTACTGCGTTTGTCCCCCTCAGTTCTTAAGAGTTACCAGGTTAAAACATAAATTGCTTTTTCTGAAAGCAGCACAACTGAGTTTTATTTTTCTTTTGCTCAGATTGCTTAATTTATTTCCCAGGTGTATATCTTCCATAAATTATCATGTCACGTTTCAGACTTGGCACACATATCTATACCTCGAAAGGAGAAGTTAGTGGGAGAAAAAAAAACCCTAATACCAAAATACAAGTGAAATGTTATTAAATGATTTTAGTACTTTTGAATAACTATTTTTAAGCTTCTTAATTCCCCAAAGGTAAATAAATCTCTAGGGGTACAAGTTCAACAATTCAAACATTTTCCCTCAGTGATATGTTGACTACTACTGGCTAGGGAATATCACAATTTGTAGCAAAATATGTTTAGTGACACCAAGAGTTAATTACAATCCTCAAGAAAGTTTTCTACACTAGTAGATGCCAAAAGTAAACATGGGAAAAAGAAGTGTTAAACATTCAAATAAGCAATACTTTTTCTATATATTAGAACCCACCTTACTCTACAGAATACTTTCAATATTTAGCAGGAAGAAGATTATTTTTCCCTACAGGAATCTCTCAGGCCTATATGGATTTTTACACTTGAATTGTTTTTTGCTCACATTCTTTCACACTAAAGTCTTATATTTCCATGACTCAAAATAGACACCTTCTGCCCTAGACCAGAGTTAATAATCAAAAGAGGAAAAGGAAGAATGTTGGAATATGAATAGCACCATGAAGGCACAAGAAGGGAGACCTTGCATCAACAGTCAATGTATTTTTCTCTAATTGTGTTTTAGGTCTGATCCTTATCTTACGAACCAGATGGAAAACTTCTCATGGTTAAGGATTGTATCTTATAATCAATCCCCTCCTGAAAAAAAAAAAAAAAATCCCCTCCTGTATAGACAGAACTGAATATGGAGGGGGTTACTCATGTGGTAAGCATGAGTGTGCTTGTCCAATGATTGAAATGTAAATAATAAAGATATTATAAAAATAGCAACGAAATATGGAGTATCTAACATACAATATTACTTGGTAAAAATGATTTTCCTTCTCTGGATTAATTTTTTCTTGAGTAAATTGGAGAAGAAAAATTAGGTTCTTACTCACAAAATATGCTTAGAATATCATAGCCTCCTATATTGAGCATAGTAAGAATGTAGTTAATTCTTTTTTTTTTCAATTTTATTTATTTATTCATGACAGACACAGAGAGAGAGAGAGAGAGAGAGGCAGAGACACAGGCAGAGGGAGAAGCAGGCTCCATCATCGGGCAGGGAGCCCGACGTGGGACTAGATCCCAGGTCTCCAGGATCACACACCAGGCTGAAGGTGGTGCTAAACCGCTGGGCCACTGGTGCTGCCCAATTTTTTTTTTTAAGTTTTTATTTATTTATTCATAAGAGATACAGAAAGAGAGGCAGAGACATAGGCAGAAGGAGAAACAGACTTCCTGCAGGGAGCTTGATGCGGAACTCAATCCCAGGACCCCAAGATCACGACCTGAGCCAAAGGCAGATGCTCAACTACTGAGCCACCCAGGTGCCCCAGAATGAAGCTAGTTCTTGAATATTCATTTTTGATAATTCACTGTATAAAATAGCATATGACCTAAAATGTTCATAAGATATATTTTTACTACAAATTTTTAAATATTTGCACACACATCATTGTATGTCTTGTGGACTTTAAGTTATAAAAAGGCACTATCCTTCAAATCACATCCAAGTTAAGATATTAATTGTAATTTATCATTGACAGTTTTAACAAAAGGCAACTCTTCCTCACTATTCCTCATCTTTCTTTAAGATCTATAGTTAATTTAAGCTCATAAAATTTATCTAAGCTCTTCCATTATAAAGAAATATTGTTTGTCATAGTTGTCATAGATACTATTACTTTTTTAGCAAAATAGCTATAATTGTTGGCATCCAAACACTAAATGTCCTTCTGATCAAAGGCTCCCACATCTTTTGTTTACCAGTTGAATCACTGAAACAGCAATCTATTATAATTAGGTAGATATGTGAGTAAGTAATAAAAAGGTATTTAGAACAGACTTGAAAACTAAATATGAGGAACCACTCAAAAATAATTGCTATCCTAGAATATTTTCAGTGATCTGTAATTAAATGGGGAAATGAAGCCATAATTTAGAGGTATAGGACTTTTAAACTGCCTAAGGGACTGGAAGACATATTCATGGACACACACACATACATAATATGCACACGCACAAAACACACCCCATCACTGAAGTTTGTGTAAACTCCATCTTGGCATCTTTTTTGAGGAGGAGGTGTGGTGGGAGGTTTGAAGAATCTTATGGACAATAGGAAAAGCTCTGTGATTCAGATGTGAAAACATTTAGCTTTGGAACTGATTATTCACCATAACCAAACGCATCCCTTCTGTGTTCTAATGGGTTCCTTTATTTTAATCATCACTAGAATTGTCAAATTAGGTAATCATGGGACTCATTTCTGTCTCTAAATCTCCTCTGAGCACTTCCTTTCATATCATTGTGCTACTAATAACATGGTAACTGCTAACTTCTACATTCTTTAGTATTTACCATATATCTGATACGCACATTTCAATTAGTGATGTTACATGTATCGAATTGAATGTGCGCTCTTCATACAGAAAACAATATTTTGTGCTTGACTTGCGATAGTTAAGAACGATTTTGGATATGAGGATTTTTTTACTTCAGCTTTTTTTTTTTACTTCCTTCTCTTTAACAAAGAGTTATAATTTATTTACCATCTATTAAAAGCTATAATGATATAAATGTATTTTTGCAAATAATGCACCTTTCACCTCTAAACATTACATGAAAAATCAAGCAGTATCCAAATTTGAGGCATTTTATAATTATATTTTGCAACTGAGCTTAAGGAAATTACATATTTGGAATCTGAATTGGACTATGTGTGTTCCACACACTTCAACTCCTTGCCCTTTTTTTTTTTTTTTAAGATTTTATTTATTTATTCATGAGAGACACTGAGAGAGAGGCAGAGACACAGGCAGATGGAGAAGCAGGCTCCCTGTGGGGAGCCCAATGCAATGGATCCCAGGATCCCGGGATCACGCCCTGAGCCAAAAAGCTCACCACTGAGCCACCCAGGCATCCCTCAACCCCTTGTCTGGGAGACATTTAGATCCATTTAATTAAAAAACACAGATTTAGGGAGGTTACTATCTTTGACTCATAAATATGGCCAACATAAGCCCAGCAGATTTTAGGTAGATCTGTTTTAGCTGGAGGGAGAGCAATCAAGTCTCCCTATTCAGTCACTTTGATCTACTGCCCTGAGGCCATTGCTAGTGATTTTGATTAGCTTAGAAAAGTAGGGAAGTCAAACAATTGGATCTCACTGATGTTACATATGTCTGAAATTGGTAACTGAAGGCTTTGTACAAATTGTCTTATGCGAAGTTAATCACTGAAATATATGAGGAGTAGCCACTGTACTCTACTTCAGTACTCAGCTGATTTTGGGTTTTAAAACTTGTCACTAATTCTCCCTTACCACCCTTCTTTTAACCCTGACATATTTCCATTCCTTCGTCTTCTCCAAATGCCTTCTCTCTTAAACAATAGGCGAATACCCTCTACCCATAACTAGGCAAATCTGTCATTGCATAGGCTCCTTTAGTTATTTCCAATCACATTCCTTCTGCTAGAGGAGGGGGCAAGAGGGCAGACCTTAATGGTCCCAAAGACAGACCTTGGTAGGAATCCCAGCCCACCCACGTCCTAGTTCTGCAAACTTAAAGAAGTTATTTATTATAGGTTATTATTCAGAACGTTAGGATTAAGCTATTCGTTTTTCATGACTTAAAGAAGTTATCTTTAAAAACCAAATTTGCTGATTATTGTGTGATTTACACGAAACAGGATGTACCAAAAGCTGAATGTATAACAAAGTCACTCAAAAATCCTCACTTTTCTTTTCTCTGGTGTCTTTTTCAAGTTATCCCAAATTATTTACCTTTCACTATGAGTAATGCTTTTCATTTCTATATCTAATTATATATATTATATAAATTATTTATATATGTATACACACACAGTGCCCTGACTTATGATAGTTTGACAACATTAATGCAAATGCAATACACGTTCAGTGGAAACTATACTTTGAATTTTGAATCTTTCCCAGGCTAGCAATATGCAGTACAATACTTTTGTGATGCTGGGCAGCAGCAGTGAGTCTCAGCTCCCATTCAGCCACACAATCATGAGGATGAACCACCAATACACTTACAATGACTGTATCTGTACAATCATTCTGTCTTTCACTTTCAGTATAGTATTCAACAAATTACATGAACTATTCAAAACTTTACTATCAAATAGGCTTTGTGTTAGATAATTTTGCCAACTGTAGCCTAATCTAAGTGTTCTGAGAATGCTTAAGGTAGGCTAGGCTAAGCTATGATGTTCCATAGGTTAGAAGTATTAAATGTATTTTTGGTTTACAATATTTTCAACTTATGATGAGTGTACACACACACACACACACACACACACACATCTCCTATATCTAACCTCCACTGCAGTGTTAGCTGGTTCACATACTTCCTTAGACTAGTTCCACGTGCACCAGATCATTCCATTCCCACATCCCCTGGTTCAGGACTTGCAGATTTCTTATTCCCTAATGATTGAGCTCTCCTGAGCTCTCATGTACATTGTCAGCCAAGCTCGGTGCTATATTGGAAAAAAGTGTCTTAACTAAAGTTCTAATGTTCTGTATGATACATCCTCTGTCTTCTTGGAAGTGAATAACTTAACATTTAAAATCTTTCTAAAAAAATAAAAAAATAAAAAAAAATAAAAAAATAAAATCTTTCTAAGTTTTAAACTAATTATTATCATAATGTATTCTAGTATATTTAGTAGAGTTTTATTGCATTTAAATATGTACTGATGTGATATTTACAATAGTATTTATCATCACATAACAATCATATCCAAAATAACACAGATTTGCTAATAACATCTTTACTAGTTTTTTTTTGTATTGACACCTGAGACAGACGCTGAGAAATATATTTTAGACTATATAAATAGCACCCTAAAATATAAAAGTACATTCCAACTTCAGTTGTGAGGGAGGATACCCTTTCCTCTATGCTGTAAATCATGCAGAATGCTTTAGCCTATAAAGGTGAGTAAATACTACAAACTATATATTCAAAGATATGAAACAGAAAAGAGTTCATTTGAGAGAATATTGCCATTCAAAATTTGATTCTTGAATGCATATAAAATAAAATAAACTATTGATACAATGCAACTTGACTGACAGAATAATATAAATTTAAGGTCAAAAGTAAAAATAATTAAAAGAAAAATGTAGGAAAAACATTAAACGCATTTCACCAAACCATGGTTGGAAACCAGGAATTTCGTTATGGACAAAATTAACAACAAAAAACAGTAACGTGGAAAGGATTAAAATGCCCCCTCCCTCAAGACAGTGCCCAAAAGTATATATGAATTATTTTTTGATTAATAGGAAACATTTCATTTGAAGATGAATATCATAAGCCCCTACAAAAACATAACTAGTAGCTACTTCTCTTTCTAAATTCTCCACTAAATACCCTAGTTGTATATTTTTGTCTCACACTGTCTCCTGGAACATTTTATTTAGGCTTTTGTAATCTGTCATATATGGAAAGCAAAAGACACAGCCATGGCCTTGAAGGTGACTTTGTGCCAAGTGTTGCCCTGTGGTTTTAGCAGAGTTTTCTCTCCCAAGTCAGTGCCTTTTGTTGACAGAATTGGTTTTTGCCTATTGAGAGCTGCCACTGCTCAGTGACCAGAACAAAGTCAGGAACTCAGAAGCTTTCCATCACTGACAGAAAGCCGTGGACAATATAAAAATAGTATCACTATACACTAAGGATTTGTTGAGGCTTCTTAGAAGTGACAGGATTAGAATGGTCATGGCACAAAGTGCATTTTCATGCAACAAGACTGTGAAATAGCAAAACCTCATGGAAAATAATAAGCCACCAGGAATAACTATTGTCAGATGCTAACTGATGTTCAAGTGTTTATGGTGTAATCACAGAATTCATATTTTCTTCTGTCAAAAATAATAGAATATTATATTTGATATTAAATATTATACAGTCTCACATGAGAGAACTAAATTCTGTAGGGTCAAATTACATATAAAGAATAATGTTTGTATAATACCAAATTTATTCTCCAATTGTACCATGTACTGTCTATCTGAAGAAAGTTATGCAGACATGATTATAATGTTCAAAAATTAATAATACAATCCTCATGATAAGTGTTTGTTTTAATTATTAATCATTTGCCATCCACAGCCCTCACCGCTAGAGGATCATTCCTTGTTTTTCTCTGTCCTGATAAGAAATTCCTTCCTAAAACCCTCTTCATTTCGACCACATCTAGGGTTAATGTTATTTTTCCACAAGGACCCTTAGTAAAACACTATCATTCATAAAGAGACAAAATAAGAACAAATGAAATGTCCTACTACATACTTCTAAATTTTTAGATAACAATTAATTTCACACTATGAGTACCTGAAAACAGTGGTGCCCATCCGTCATCTCCATTATCACCTCATAACTGAGTTGCTACCATAGCATAAACACTTGTGCTCTGCATTTTTACTATACAGACAGCATATCCTAATGAGCTGTGCAAGACTTAGGACTCTGCAGGCCATAAGTGTTAATTACAAAAATAACTATGAGAATTGCTCACTGATACAGCATGCTGTAGAAGGGGATAAAACTGGAAATAAGAAACCTGGAGATAGAGTCCCAGCATCGGTCTTTTTTAGCTTATACAAGTGATCATGCACAAATCAGCTTACTAAGCTTTTGTTTCTTCACTTGTTAAATGGAGTTAATAAAAACTCATTTTATAGGATTGTTGTGAGGATAAAAACAGGCCTTGAATCTGAGTGTTTTATGAAAAAGCAAAATAATAGGCTTAGCGTAGTAATAAGTTTATCTTATACTTAAAGCAAAGATAGTATAAATCCCGTATCAAGGATTAATAAAGCATAAATAAGTTGTAAGGCCAGTAATAAAATACTAGGTCTTGAGATGCTTCTTTTTTCACACAATAATGATCTTAAAATCAAAATGGTTTGGAGAAGCTGCCAGTTATTCCTGGAAGGTCACTGGTGAGGAATATACTGTTCATCCTTTCAATGCACTCACTCATGTCAGTCAAAGTCCTGTGCTTAGAGAACTTACGTTCTTCTATACTGCTTATTTATTCATTCATTAAACAAATATCCACTGAGGATCTTTTATGTTCCAGCCACTCTTCTTAAGTTTTGGGGATACAGTAGTAAACAATATATACCACTGATGTATCTTGGCAACAACAATGCCAACTCTCAGAATTTGATGTGGATTTCTTTAGTTGAAATATTCCTTTTTGTTCCTGTATTTTTTAACCTGTATGTCAAGCCAACTGCTGGACTATGGGCTTTACTCAGAGAGTCAACACATCAGGTCCCATTGATATGCTCAACATTTATACTATAAAAAAGAACGGGCAGAGTTTTACACAGAAAGTGAAACCAACCATCTGGCCCACATAATTAGTGCTGCTGGAAAATTATGGAATACTACCAAACTACATAAAAGCTATTCTTAAAGCCCCATATCACTTTGATTATGGAATAAAAGCCCTGAACACTGTGCAAATGAAAAAACTAAAACCTAAATTTATTTACTCATTAATTATTTCTTTGGACAAAAATTCTTAAGTGTCTACTCTCTCAGTCTTTAGAATGAGTGTCCTACAGATTCCCGTATAATTAAATACATAAAATAATACCACTCGTGAAGAGAATCTAGACTTGCTGAGTGATTTCTTTTTTTTTTTTAAAGATTTTATGTATTTATTCATGAGAGGCACAGATTGAGAGAGAGAGAGAGACAGAGAGAGAGAGAGAGAGGCAGAGACACAGGCAGAGGGAGAAGCAGGCTCCATGTAGGGAGCCCAAGGTGGGATTTGAGGCCCAGTCTCCAAGATCACACCCTAGGCTGAAGGTGGCGCTAAACCACTGAGCCACTGGGGCTGCCCTGCTGAGTGATTTCTGACTGTTTTCTTATACTAAGGAATGTTAAAGAATGTCTATTTGGGGAACTAAGATATTATACATGGATCGATTAGTAAAGCTGGTATATTTCTCGATAAAGTACTATTGGGGTGCTTACTGGAAAATCACAAACCAGAAATACATTCTAAGTATCTTCTGTCCTACAAAATGAGGGTTTTGAAAAGGTACAGTAGAGAGGGCTGATGTGTTCCTAGAGACTTCCAAAGTGATAAGCCAGCTGAACTAGTGAAGGGGGTAAAGAAGATATTCTTAACGAAAGTTAAGTATCACAGTGAAATAGTCCAGACCCAATATTCACATAGGAGAAGTTCTGATAATAAGGTGGTACTACACTGTAAAGATGAACGGTTTATCATGATTCTCATTCATTTGGAAAATCAAGTATACATTTGTTAGAACTTCATAGGCTTCATACCTAATGCTCTTCTACTATTTTTAGACACACTAGAGCCCTACATTTTTGATAAAAATAAAAAGTGGCTTAGAAATGTTCACTTGTTAGCTAGGCCTGAAAGAGTATATGGCACTTTGTTTTTTAGATTAAGAAACAGTTCACTTTGTAAAACAATTGGAAGGTAATTCTTTCACCATAGATTCATATTTTCACAATAAATAAGAATGAGGTCCATTTTTTTCATACATTCAACAAATATTAATTGAACACAACTCTAGCTGTTAGCATTGTGAATATAATAAGAATAGACTTAAATTAACCAACTCTCAAAAGAAACAAAATAAAGTGGAGATTATTTTTTAAAAAACAGGAAATACAAATCAAAACTATAATGAGATATTACCTCACACCTGCCAGAATGGCTAAAATTAGCAACACAGGAAACAACAGGTGTTGGCTAGGATGCAGAGAAAGGGAAACCCTCTTACACTGTTGGTGGGAGGGAATACAGACTGGTGCAGTCACTCTGGAAAACAGCATGGAGGTTCCTCAAAAACTTAAAATTAGAATCACACTATAAGCCAGCAATTTCACTACTAGATGTTTACCCAAAGGATACAAAAATACTGATACAAAGGGACATATTCACCCCAATGTTTATGCAGCATTATCAACAATAGCCAAATTATGGAAAGAGCCCAAATGTCCATTGACTGATGAAAGGATAAAGGAGATGTGATATATACACACACATAGATATTATGTGATATATGATATATTTATACACATATACATACACACACTTCTATATATATATATATATATACACATATACATAATGGAATATTACTCAGCCATTAAAAAGAATGAAAATTTTCCATTTGCAACGATGTGGGTGGAACTAAAGTATATATTATGCTAAATGAAATAAGTCAGCCAGAGAAAGATAAATACCATATGATTTCACTTATATGTGAAATTTAAGAAAGAAAACAAATGAACATAGGAGTAAAAAAAGAGAGAGACAAAGCCTAAGACAGACTTTTAACTATGAAGAACAAACTGAGAGTTTGTTTGAAGGCAAGGTGGATGGGAGGATGGGCTAAATGGGTGATGGTATTAAGAGGGGCATTTGGGATGAACACTGGGTATTATATGTAAGTGATGAATCACTAAATTCTACCCCTGAAACTAATACTACACTATATGTTAACTAGCAAATTTAAATAAAACAAATTTAAATAACTAACAAATTTAAATAAAAACTTGAAACAAACAAAAAAATAGCACCAACATTCATAAGACTAACTACAGAAATGAAGAAATTAGCTTCATGGTCCACCAGATGGTACATCAGGTTTTATTTGGCAGAAATTTTCCAAATGTGATACTCAAGATACTAATAAGTCAATAAAATAATTTGGAAGAAAATACTCCTAGCATATCTGCAAGAGATATATGCATTCCTTGAAGAAGGCTGGTAAAAAAACTGAAATCATTGAGATGAAACCTGAGCAAACTGATATTTTGGATGCATGACTCAGGAAAATTACTTTTTTAGTGTCTATTAGTCATCATTTAGGACAGTTGTTCTCAATTAGAGTGATCTCCCCCTACTCCACAGAAAATGTTTGAAAACACCAAAAGATGTTTTTGGTTAGCACAACTGGGGATAGAGTATCTATTGTTATCTAGGGGGTAGAGCCCAGAGATACTACTAAACACCCTAGATGTCAGGTCATTGACCTACAGGTCAGCCCCCCATAACAAAGAAATCTCTGACCAAAAATGTCAATAATTCAGAGACTGAGAAACCCTCCTAGAATAAAAATTTTTTAAATTTTTTTTAATTTTTATATATTTATGATAGTCACAGAGAGAGAGAGAGAGAGAGAGAGGCAGAGAGAGAAGCAGGCTCCATGCACCAGGAGCCCGATGTGGGATTCAATCCCGGGTCTCCAGGATCGCGCCCTGGGCCAAAGGCAGGCGCCAAACCACTGCGCCACCCAGGGATCCCCCCTCCTAGAATACCTAAATGATGATGAAAAGCAAAGAAAGAGTGATCCAAAGAATTTCAAGCCAGATGAACTTGCATACATCCTCTGACAGGTTTCACCTGTATTTTGTTCTGAATCACCAATAATCTTATTTTTAAAATCAAAGTATTAAACCAAGTCAACCGAGGCTTTTCACTTTTCAAAATTCAGTTAAAAACAGGTGTTTCATTTAGTTAGATTTAGTAGTATGCCATAAAATTATTCATCACAAGGTACTTGCCAAAATCTACACTTTGATTTATGACTAGTACGTCTAGAACACTGTAGTTCATGGTCTCTTCTTAAGAGCAAATTTGAGTTCCAAAAGAATCACTGATGACAACAAAATTATTTTATACTTATGTGCACACAACCTTTAAAATATGTGTACCTATGATGTACTACAATGACTACTACATGATATGTTCAAGAAGGATTTTGTCATAGCTGAAGACTAGTCAAGTTACTATTATATGTTTGATTCAGAAGATCAAGACTTGTCTCTATCTTTCATAGTATTGAATAGACAAGTATCAATTGAATATTATTACAAGTATAATCAATTCAAATGAACAGTTCTTTATTACTGCCTATATAGAGAGTGTGGCCTAGATACAACTCATGTCCAATTACAATCCAGAACTCATGCATATGCAAAAAAACATACAAACAATATTCATCTGCTTGAATTTTGTTTAACAAACACATAGTCTCACAAGGCACTGTCATAAGAGCTTTGAAAATATTAACTCATTTAATCTTTATGTCAATCCTATAAATTAGATCCTATTATAATTCCTATATTTATAGATGAGGGAACTCAGGTACACAGAGAACTCAGGTACACAGAGGTTAATTCTAGCACTCGTGCCATCCACATTATTGTTACACTTATCAACTGATCTTCTACTCTGTACCAATCTTTCTCCTTCCAATCCGTATCCTACACCGATGCCAGAGCCATTATTCGGTAACATATCTACTCATTAATTTCTCTGCTTTAAAATCTCCAGGGGCCCCAGATTTCTTATGGGATTGTTATGTTTAAAAATAAGCAATAGTAATTTTAGCAATAATAGCTAATATTTTTTCTGCTTTCTGTGGATAAAGCCCTATATTAAGTACTTTACAGGTATTATCTTGCTCAAACTCAGCTGTTATGGTACAGAATACAGGGTTTGCCACAATCTGACTCATGTGTACACCTTTTTCCATGCTTCACTGCCTTTGTATAGATCGATTCCTTCCCTTAGTGACTGTCTCCGCTTTCTGGCACTGTCCTACTCATCAGCTTCCCCAGAGATAGGCGTTCTATTCTCTGTGCTCATAATGCACCTCGAATATACACTGCACTGACCATGTCACATTATAGTCTATTGTTCATACATGTTTTATCAGTGTTTAAGAAATACATTCCAGATTTATTTATGTTCCTGACATATAACAGGTACTAAACAAACTTATTGAATATATGTCTCAGGAAATCAGAGAAAGAAATTGGGTGTTTATTGTCAATGTTGAGCAGCCAGAAAATCCATATCTACTTCTCTGATCAAATCAAAAGATTTTGTGCATGAGGTGAAATTTCAGGAGTCACTTAAAAGATGGAAGAAAAAAGTATTTGGCAGGTTTGAGAGAGAGAGAATTTCTGTTTTCAAAGTGATGCTTGGGAAACAGTATATGAATGAGTGTACAAAAGAAAGTTTTAAGTTATTCTCTCTTAGATTAAAAGAGAACTAAAGTATATGAAGGAATGAGTGAAATAGTTTAACACACTCAGATAAAATTTTCCATATGCAAAACAAAGTTCTCTGATGGAATGGACGATAGAGTAACATTTACAAAGAGTGGCTTCAAGTTGGATATTTACCGTATCTGAACTCTGATAACACTCTTATGTAAAACTTATGGCTCAGAACCTTTAGTTTTGCCTTTTGATTATTAATATGCATTTCTTATCCTCCCAAATAGGAAATAATGCCCTGTTCATCATAATACCCTGCACTCTATCTAGTGCAGTGTTTGCACATAATTAATGTCCAAAATGGGTTTGCTAATTGAATAGAAATCACAAGTGAAGCTAGCAGAAAATATGTTGGAGCTATACTGAATGTCAAAAATACAAAATTACTTTGTATTCTAAATTATAATGAATTATTAATAAGATACGGTCTCAGAAAAGACATTAATGTTCCTTGAAACTATTCTCACTTCAACTTTCCCTATAATAATATAATTTAATATTTCTATCACACTTTTCTCTGGAGTTCCTCAATGCTATTCCATTGGTCTATCCCACATCTCCCGAGAAAATCAAATGTGTTAGATATTGCTGACCTATAATAGACGAAGCAGTGAGTGAACTTCAATCATGAATCAAATTACTATTTGAACTACTAAGAAATAAGTTACATAAAAAATATACAGATCATGTGTAATATTCCTAAAGGTAAAATGTTAACACAACATAATGGGATTGGTCCATAAGTATGTATCTAATATAAATAAGTTACACATTATTTATCTTTTTTTTTTTTTAGATTTTATTTATTCATTCATGAGAGACACAGAGAGAGAGAGAGGCAGAGACACAGGCAGAGGGAGAAGCAGGCTCCATGCAGGGAGCCCCTCGTGGGACTTGATCCCAGGTCTCCAGGATCACACCCTGGGCTGAAGGCGGCTCTAAACTACTGAGCCACTCGGGCTGCCCCACATTATTTATCTTTAAAGATGACAAGAGAATATTTTCCCCATGTGTATATTCTCCATAAGACACTCATAAATTTATTACTGACACTCAATTGTGCAATAGGAATAAGAGTGGTATTTGCTTTCAAAATTTCAGTAACCATCTCCAGTAGAATCCTCAGTATTCTCCAGTAGAATCAGATAAAAGTGAGTTCTTAGACAACAATCAGGAAAAATCCCATGAGTTGTCTCCTCTTTTCATATAAGTAGAATCCCTGTGGTCTTCAATAGTGGCTTCAAGACAGTCCCTGTATCACTAATATCTAACACTTAAAAATCATTAAGGTTTTCCCAGGCTCCTTTTTTTTTTTTTTATCTTAAATCTAATTTTAAGAAAGCTATACTGAGATATGTGTGTGCGGGGGGGAAACTTTTAAAATATATTTCATGCTCTGTCCCTCAATTAGTATCCCTCAATTCATGTCCATCAAAACAAAATCTGAATTCATTAGCTCTATTTCAAAGGAAAGAAATGCAACAAAAGGATTAAAAGCATGCACCTCCAAGAACAGGCATCCTAGTAGGGGAGGGGTAATAAAAGTTCCTACAAAAAAACCCTGATTTTATTTTTCTAAGATAAAAGAGAAGGCAAAATAAAAGGGTGACTCTAAGAAAACAGGAATACAGGGAACATCCACTATCACTCTCTGGGAACTCCAAGCTGTGGCTCATTATAGGCAATCTCCATGGCTTATGCACTAACAGTAAACTATCTGCTGTGATGCTGTTTTCTAAGAATAGTGACAAGTCTGTACTGAAGCAGCCACAGTATATTACCTGTGGATTAGTATGTAATCTCCAAGAGAATAACTATGGTGATTAAATTTAATGAGCCAAAAACTAGCTAAGACCTAAGACAGGACAGGACACACAGCAGGTGCACAATAACAAGTATAGTTTATTTATATAATATTTTTGGCTCAAATAGCAGTATGTGCTAAAGATTTAGCCATGTCTTTTTTTCTGAGAAATTAATGTCTTTCCATACTTACTTTAATTTTTTAAGAAAATTCATCAAAATTGTGTACGCTTTTTTTTTTTTTTTAATAGAATGGTTAAAACTGTCCCTGGTTTTCTGAGATGAGTCCTAGTGGAGAGAATAAAGAAAGTTTGAATCAAATATTAAGATATCTATAAGGTGAGGTAGAAGAGGTCTGAAAAGGATTTAAATGTATTACATGAGCCACAAGCATAAGCTGTATGTTTTTTAAAATACTAATAATATATGGACATATAAAACCATTAACAAAAATATAGCTATAGGAAAAAGTCCAGTTAGATCTTGATTATAAATATGAGTGCTGTTTGGTATTAGAAGTCATAATTTGAATTTTAATAAAATAATGGGTATAGTAGAAACCAAGTAGAAACCAAGTTAAACTAGGCTACACTGTAGTTAAAAGGTGGAGATCATTTGGTATCCTCCATCACAAAATAGGAGTGTAAAGCCACTCCATTTCACAAGAAACCCAAAGACAACCAAAATAAATCAACAGCATTGGGCAATCAATAAGCTATCTCCTAATTTTACCTTCTTTTTATGCCTATGACATTTACTGGATTTTAGTCTGCAAGCACAAATTTTGTGTTTATAAGATATTATATCTATATTACAGAAACTTAGAACTTTCTCACTAAAAGCATCATCTATGCCACCACCTATGATGATTCAGGTTCCTCACTACACAGAGGCATGATGAAGAGAGAAAGGGGAGGTGAAATCTACCCCATGTTCTGCGCATGCAACCCAGCATGGGCTATGTCTTTCTGAAGTATGAGAATAACTTTTTCTACTTCATATAAAGGTGCCATATGAATTTGTGGTAGCCCTGTGCATTTCTATGAATTCAAAAATGGGCACTTTGTCATAGTAATTCCATTATATGCTTTGGACTGGGCCATTTTGGGATTTAAATCTGAATATTATCTCTTAGTATAGGTGTGGCCTTATCCAAATTATTCAACCCCTCTAACCCATCTTCTACATGTAAAATAAGAATAGTATCATCTACTGTGCAGGGCTTCTGTGAGAACTGCAGATCTAAAATGTCCAGAAGACATCATTTTATGTTCAGATGCTCAATATATGCTTGACACTACTACTAACTCCACAATTCTGTGATAGAAACTTTATTTAACTAAATTAAATTCCTATCTCTTATGGTTAAATCTACAGTGTGTATTCAATGTTTACTAATAAACATAGTAAACATAGTAAACATTGTCTACTAATGTAGACTAATAGTAGAGGAAACATTAAAGAATAATATTTATGCCAAGATTATGGTTATTAAGTACAGAATGTTTAAGATTAGCCAGGTGTTTGGTAAAAAGATGGCGCATCCCAAGATTCTGATTCAAGGGTCCAGAATGAGGGTCAGGATCCTGCAGTAGAATTTTCCAGGAAAATCTGACATATGTAAACCACACTTTGCAAAACTATGCTACATCTAGAGAAGATTGTTACCTTCAATTTAGTCTGTAATGAGAGAGAAATTATCTAATCTCCAAAAGACTGTCTAGATATACAAATGAAAATCATGGGCACAGAATTGAGTTGTTCACCACCACATCTATATGAAAATGGCCAACCTCTTTAAGTATCAATTCCATCTCAGCACAATTATGTCAAGAGTACAGATTATGGGGGCAACAAAAAATATATTTATTGACTTGACTATTTCTATGAAATTAAATTCCAACATAAGGAAGTAAGTAGAATCAAATTCTTTAAATACTTCATTTCATTTCCTTACCAATAAACTTTCCTCCAGAGAGGAGAAAAATGATCTTTCTTTTTGCCAACTCACTTTTAAGGCATTTACTTATTTGTAAGCTAACTGACCCTTATTGCTAACTATATTTACATATTATGGGTGATAATTCCACTTAGAAATTTAACATGCTCCTTTAAACATGCTAAAAACCTCTCAAATGACATTTTCAACTTTATGCCTTCAAATTGTTCCTAATTACACAATTATCTTTAGCTAAGTGTAAAATTTTGGTAATTATGTCATTTTCCCACCATTGACCCTTAAGGTAAGGAAAAAAGCATTTCTGAAGTGTTTTGTATAATGTTTTTGTAAAGCCAGGTTGGAATCCTAAAAGATAAAGAGAGTACATCTCCTAGACTAGATAGAGAGGAAATAATACTTTGATTTCAGCTTGGCTTGGAAAGTCACCACCTCCGAAGGCAAATTGTGCCGGCAATATTTACCCATACATCATCTCCCATAAATCTCAAATCTGAATACTATTATGACAGTGGCTAAGATAAGGGGTCTTAGGAGGTATCATTCCTTATTCCCAGTCTTCACTTTATTGCTATATTGTATATATTGGACAGGAACTTCACAGACATGAGCTCAGTGAATCCCACAAAGCGTATTGCTGAGAGCCTAAGCACCCATCATGTTACATAATCACAGTAAAGCACAGATCCTAAATTCCTTATATAATGCACACGATCTGGAAAGGCCCTGAATACCTTCATCCCTCAATACCTTCATGTTAACAGCTGCAGAGCAATTAATGACTTAACTAGTAGTGTTGGCCATATTTGCATTATGAATTGAAGAAGGGAAAAGAAAAGAATAAAGTTTAGCATCATTAGGAAAAGTCTCATTATGTTAATGAGGTTATCAATGGTACAAATAACATTTATATTTATTTAAGAAATGCTTATGTTTATTTCCTCCAGAGCGGCTACCTCAGTCATATTTTGATTAAGGCATGTCTAAAATCGATTTACGTTCTTTGAGATATAGCAACGGATGGCAATGAGGAGGTGCTCTGGGGCATATACGGTTGTAGGTCACAACCCTAAATTATTTTTAAATGGGAAGTCTGGAGTCCCACACAGTATTCTGTTGAGTGTTTTAGTTCTTGGAAAATTTAAGGGACTTAATACATTATTTTCATTTTAGAGTTAACGGTGGAATTAGATGACACATGGGGAAGTGTTAGACATGTAATAAGCATCCTAAAATAGCAGAGGCCTTCCTTACTGTCAGAGAAAAGAATGTGGTCTCCATTTTTGCATGAGCCTTTGTTCTCAATACTAAATAGCTAACATTATCTGAATACATCAGATACCATTCTACCATGTCAAAGACTGGCAGAGCCACCTGGATGTGAGTCAGTCACCAAAGGGCCAAATGACCAGCCCATCTGGTATGTGGTCATGTGACAAGTAGGCTATTTACATACACACATCAGAAAGATATAAACACAGCCAATTATATGAATATGCAGGGAAAAAGGCAAGCCAGGACAAAGTGAGACAATAGTTCTACAGTGTGTCTAAACTGACCCAAAGGAAAAAGCCAAATTATGCATTTGTACAACTCCCTTACTTTGTATCATGTGGACAAATAGAGACAGGACAACAGGACTGCCCAATGTACTGAAACAGGCAAGAGTTTTGGAGCTAAGAATCTGAATTCAAGTCCTGACTCCACCAAGTTATGAGTTGTAAGACTGTAGGTATATTGCTTAAGCTATTTGAGCAGTCTCTACTCATGAAAAGGTGGAAAAGCATCATCTACCTAGTTAGGTTGTTGGGATGTTTACAGATAATCTTTATGAAATACCCAGAACAGTACCTGACCAAACAAGAATGTGTGCTTACCTGGAAACATAATATAGAAAGAACAGCATAAGTAGCAATAACAACACATTGCCTGTATATATTATCGCCATGACTTCTTTTTTTAATTTTTTATTTATTTATGATAGTCACACACAGAGAGAGAGAGAGAGAGAGGCGGAGACACAGGCAGAGGGAGAAGCAGGCTCCATGCACCGAGAGCCCGACGTGGGATTCGATTCCGGGTCTCCAGGATCGCGCCCTGGGCCAAAGGCAGGCGCCAAACCGCTGCGCCACCCAGGGATCCCTCACCATGACTTTCATTGCTGCTGCTGCTGCTGCTGCTACCACTACTACTACTATCACTAACACTAACACCAAGTCCTATACAATATTATGTATGTTGTGAAAATACTGATTTGTAGCATGGTAGGTATTCGCTATCTTGATGTTTCATCAATTGAGTTTGCCACCTAAACCAAAAGACAAAAGCAAAACAATACTCAGAGCTGTGTGATTGAACTGGACTAAATTTACAGCGTTTACTTTATTAATGTGCCGTTTAATTAATGTGCCATTCAGTCTTCATGATGGTCTTGAATAAATCAAAGGTCAATTAAGAACCTTATTTTTCTTTATCAGGCATAGTCTATATTCAGATACTAGTAAGACAGGTGCCTAGCCTTTTTCTGTTCATTTTATGACGTTTTAATTGAATATTTTCCAGAACAATTCACACAAACCATATTTTCCTAGAATCCAAACACAAACTGATTTGAATACCAGCACTGTTATACACTAAGATACATATAGTTTCCTATTTTCTTTAAACTTCTCAGAAAATTCCACGATATAAGGCACCAAACATTTCAATGCTTTAAGAAAGGAGAGCTAAATGACTTGATAGCTTTAGCTTTTCCAGTGACATTCTGATACAAACCATTTCTTCCAAAGAGCAGCTTGCCATTAACCTTGGTTAGTGTCCTTGGTTGTCACTAATACATGATAATTCTATCAGCCTCTTACATGGGTCAGAATGAGATAGTTTCTGTGGAGTTTCTTGTGAGACTCATGAAAAATCATGAATTCATGGAGAAAAATAATCCTAAGAGCATTTTAAATATGTAAAGATTAGTTAAAATGAGTATCAACTAGTTTTATTAACTGAATAGATAGCGTATTAGAATCAACAGTAGGTTGAGATGCTAAAAGAGGGAAAGGAGTGGAAATATCACTAAGAAGAGTATACAATCTGAGGATGAAGCACAACAAGAAGGTGTTGTTGCAAGATTTCCAGTTGGGATGCTGCTTGCATTTCCAAGGGAATGGCGATAGAGGATGTGAAGTAGAGGGTGGTAGTTAGTACATGAGTGTGGCTATTTCAGGATGGAGGGAGTAAAAAGGGGAGGGAGCATTAGATACATACATACAAACATACAAACATACATACTACCATTTCAAGTTGTTCTTAAGACCATCTGCCAGCATCTTGCCCTCCATTTACCTGACACGCACCATCTGCCATCATGTAACTTTCAATGACTTGTCTTCATATTAGAGGCCGCTAAAGGTTAGTACTGAGGAGGGAGATTAAATGAACAGCATTTTTCCTTAAGAGTGAAACAATGTTATTTTGAGAATCAATATACTGAGGCCATTGTTAAAGAGCTTGAGAAAAAGACCATTTAAGCAGGCACGTTATGACCAAATAATATTTAAATTATAATTTGGCATAGTTTTTCTTAGCCAACTTCACTGCCCTCAAATGCTCCTCTAATCCTTGCCCTACTCCTCCAACACACTCTATACTTAAGTAATCATCATCTACCTGAGTGCTTCCTAAGTACACCACACATTTTCACCAACTCCTTGGGCAAATCATTAACCATGCCTAATAGCCTCTCTTCCCCATATTTGCCCATCCAACTCCAATTAATGCTAATTCACATCTGCATCTGCAAGATTTCCTGCAATGTGCATTCTACATGTTCAGCTGATTTTCCTCTGACTTGACACCGGTAGAATCAGGCACTGCATTGATAAGAGAGACATAAATGAGTTCAATACCTTATAGGTAAGAGAAAAGACAAGAGGTATTTTAGTATAAATTAGAAGACAGAATGTGGAGAAATACCTAGGAAAATTTCTCCCCCTCCCTTATCATTGCCTCCATTTGCAAATATTTGTTATTGATTGAGGACCTTGGTACTACATTAGGCATTGTTGAAAACTGTGAGATAGAATTGGTTTTCTTGGAAGGAACATTATCTATGCTCACCCTCTTAGTTATGGAGCTTTCTATGTCAAATGAAATCAAACTAGACAAGGTGACCAGTTTTGACATTTGTTGTATACTCTGAAAAAAGGTACTGTGATCTGAGAAATTCATCAGTGCCTCTAGTGACTTATCCACATCCCTCCTCCAACACCTGGACACTCAGATTTATAAAACATTTGAAAAGTCCCTGACAACCTTTTCACCTTTTGCATCACAAAACTACATAAATCTTGTGTGTTTTCCTACACTGAATGTGGAAATTAAACCTCTTTTTAATATAGTATCTGTCTTGCTTGACTGGTTTATGGTGAGAAAGAAGGCCAAATATGTTTTTGAAGCAATAACTCAACAAGTACAAAGGACAAGTGTGCAAATAGCTTCATCTTACTAAGTAAGCATGTTTTTAAATCCTCATAAAATATAATGTCATACCTCATCAAAGTTGTTAAAAATTGGGGAGGGTGGCAATATTTAGGCGGCTAGAAAAGGTATAAAAGTGACTTGCAAAAGCCATCATCTCCACAAAAACATTTTTGCACGATGGAATGTGGAAAATGATGTAGGAGAACACTCGACAACAAACCACAGACAGGGAAGGCTTTAAAGACAAAGAGCTGTCTTTTATTTCACTTTTATAATCAACAAGACTAAGAGACTGCCAGTCCCAGTGAAGAATTCAGTGCAGGGAAGGGTGACAAAGCACCCAACACATGACCATATATTGCTTTGATCCTGATGTCAACTGATGAGAACTATATTCCTAAAAAAAAAAAAAAAGAAAAAAAAAAGAAAAAACAAAACAAAACAAAATTCTTCTAATGCCTAGAAGGATCTAATCATTGCTTTGGAAACCCTTCAGGGCTAACTCAGTTGCTCTGAGAAAGGCAATTAAAATAATGAACTTTAAATTATGATTTGATTGAGATCTGTGTACATCTTATTTCTCCAACAAAATTAGAAACTATGTCACCTACTTCCAACCTCTTGTTAACAATAATTAATAACTAAAATAATTAATTTTCTGATTTACTTGGCAAACAGTAAAAGAAATCTAGGTATGACACTGTATCAGGTGTCATGAGAAAGAAAATAGCCATGTGGGGAGGGTCAGACAGTCCTGGGCTCGAAATCTACCTTGGGTAAAGAGCATAACCTCTCCAAGCTTCTGTTTCCTCCCTGGGAAAGTGGGATAATAAGCAAGTTAAAAAATAAGTTTATAGAACAATGGCACTCAGCTGGCATTCAGTCCCTATTGATAAATGGCACTAAAAGGGAATTGAGTAAATCATGGTACTTATTCCCAAAGAACTTAAAATCTAGGAAGCCATATAAAACAGGTGACAAATAATTTTTATAAAACGTCATCTCACTGGTACCCCTAAGAACAAAGTCATTCTTCACAGCCAATTTTCCTGGTTGGCTAAGGATTTTACACTTCTAAGCATTTTTTTAAAAAATTATTTAAGTTCAAAGTGTTTCTATTAATATCTTATATATTTGTTTGCTTTTCCCCATGATAACCTAAACATCATTTAATTTTCATAACTCTGCAATCACATTATGAACATCAGCGTAGGGCACTTTACTAAGTGGGAACTTTGCTAGGTTTATTTGCTCTATCTTCAATGGCCTTAAATTGTTCTAATTTTGAGGATTTCTGTGTGATATTTTTAGAAAGTCTCTTGTCCTTTCATCAGATGTAACTTCTAAAGCTGTAAGAGTTTGCGTCTATAATATCGCTCTGTCTCCTAATTTACTGCTTCAAATCTACAGTAGTCCAGGGAAGGAAATCACTAGCAAGTCAAAACTGCTTTTACATTTTCTATAAACATTATGTATTCATTAAAAATTAAAAATACATATCAACCTTTAAATTTGAAGTTATTTCAGAAGTCACTAAGCAGAGTCATAGGTTTTCAACCCAAAGTTTAAAATATCAGCCTCATAACATACCAAAAAACATTAAAAACGAAATAAACTGAGCACTGCAGTAAACATGATTGATGAAGGATTAATGTCTTTATATACAAGTTCATATAAATCAACAAGAAGACAATGAAATAAAAGGCAATATGTAAAGAAAGTCACAAAGAAGACATGATAATTAGTGAATGTACATACATATGAGAAAATGTCTAACCTTTTTAATGATCTAAGAAGTATATATATCAGCCTCTAGCGACTAAAGTAACAATTTTAAAAAATATTTTAAATGAAAAAATGTTTTTAACTTTGTGAGAGTTGTGCATCTGTGTTCTGTTTTAAAAGGCAATTTGGCAATCAACATAAGGAATCAATAAAAGGCCACCGTTACATAATATTTGGAAAGGCAAAGATAACATGATAATAACATTTACTGTTAAAATTGGAAGGAAGATACTAGTAGTCCAAAAATAAGGGATAGGTGACAGAAATTACGTTTCTTGAGTTAAATACAGTTATGTGGCGGTGGATTAACTAACCATGTTAAATATACAGGTTTAAATATGCTCTGAAGTCTCCTCTATGTATAAAACAGTGAGATATTGGTATGTATTGACAGACTAACAGAATAAAAGAGAAAATTCAGAAATGGATGCAAGCACCATGGAAACTTATTACATGATAAAAGTGTCATCTCAAATCACTGGAGAAAAGGATGGACTTTTTAAAAAATGAGGTTGAGTAAAGGGTAGCCATCTAGAAAAACACAAAGGGGAATCCTACCTCACACCATATATCACAATTAACTCTAAATGACTTAAACATCTAAATGTTAAACAAAAACAAACAAAAAACATACAAGTACTAAAAGAAAGCACAGATACACAGGAAGCCTTTCTAGTTATGATCCAAATTCAATAAAATTTGATAAATAATATAAAATTATAGAAAAAAGTCACATAACTTTTCAAAAAAGCAAAGTCAAGACTAATGACGAAATATTTGCAATGTGTACCACAAAAAATAAATCTTCAATTTGTCACTTTAATATGTAAAAGCTCTTAGAAATTGAGAAATAAAAAAACAATTTTAAATGCCAATAGAAAAAAACATACAGGGGATCCCTGGGTGGCTCAGCGGTTTAGCGCCTGCCTTCAGCCCAGGGCGTGATCCTGGGGTCTCGGGATCGAGTCCCACATCTGGCTCCTGCATGGAGCCTGCTTCTCCCTCTGCCTGTGTCTCTGCTTCTCTCTCTCTCTCTCTCTCTCTCTCTCTCTCTCTCTCTATCCCTATGTCTCTCATGAATAAATAAATCAAATCTTAAAAAAAAGAAAAAAATGTACAAAATATAAAGTTGACCCCCAAAAAAGGTATACAAATTTCCCAGCCCATAAAAATAAAAAAAGATGGAATTCTCAAAGTAGAAAAATTCAAAGTATAACTATACCTACTAGATTTTTTAAAATGTTAATATTTGACAGCATACTCTGTTGGTAAGGCTGAGTAGAAAAAGGTATTGTTACATATTAATGTGAAAGGTACAATATTTTGTAACTTTATGGATAATATAGTAATACCTAAAAAACTATGTGCACTTACTCTTAACCAAGCAATACTACTTCTTGAATTTTACCTTAAAGATCCACCTCTAAAATTAAAAAACAACATACATTCATGGTTTACTTAGAAAAATAATAATTTTGCAATAATGATAATAATTTCAAATGATACTTTTGTAATATAAAAAACAGAAATAGCCTAAATGCTATTGAAAAAACTTCTGATACTTCAACACAATGAAATTATATGAAGCTATAAAATCAAACAAACAAAACAAGGAAAAGTTCTGAGAACTGCTAATAAGGGTGATTTACAGGCAACACTGTCAAGTGAAAACAACAAAATATAGAACAATATATATACCAAGCATTTTGTGTAAAAAAAAAAATAAGGAAGAATAAGAATATACATATCTCAGGGGCACCTAGGTGGCTTAGTCAGTTGAGCATCCTACTCTTGATTTTTGGCTCAAGTCATGATCTCAGGGTCATGAAATCAAGCCCAGCATGGAGACTGCTTGGGATTCTCTCCCTCTCTCTCTCTCTCTCTCTCTCTCATCTTCTGTCCCTCCTCAACACCCCTCTCTCTCTCCCCCAAAAAAGAAATATACGTATCTTAGTTTACTCATCCCTTTTTGCATAGTTTTGACTTTTAAACTATGTAAAAGATTTACCATTCATAAAACAAAATTAAATTAAAAAGAATTTTAAAAAATAGTGTCCCTCTGCTTAGAGGAGTTCTTGAATCATAAGAGATGCTATGCTTACCCATATAGGGCAAACTGAAAGTTCTGAATTATAAAGCCTTAGGCTGGAGCTTCCTATGGGAGTTAATTCTGAAGAATTTTAGCCCTCTCAGAGGGCCCCACATGACTGGGACCCAGCTGCCCAGAGCCATCACCTTCTCCATAAGCAGCCTTCATTGACTTTTTTCCTCGTGTCTGATTTCACTTCTTTAACATGCTTCCTTGGATCACTTCCCTGAAGTAATTTTTATTCAAATCTTTGTTTCATGTCTGCTCTGGGAACACCCAAACCAAGAAGGGTTATATTACTTTTAATTCGAAAATTTAAGTCACAAGAGTTATCATTTTATCATGAATTTAAAATAATTCCATATATTAATGCAAAGATAACACATGATCCAATGGGCCAACTGATCATTAAGAATTGTGGTCAATAAGACACTGGAAAGGAATTTAGGTAAATTTAATTAGGGCTTCCTTCCTCTACACTGTTAACACTTTTCCCTGCCAGTCCGGATTCAAAGGGTTACCGTATCTGCAAGTGGCTGGAACCTGAGTAGAAATTCCTGTGTGTCTGTGTGTCTGCTTCCCCTGTGGGCTAAGTGAGCCTCATACATAAGCCTGTTCCTCAGAGCCCCAGAAGCTCCAGGAAGGAGAGTCTGAGTTCTCTAGGCCCTTGAGTGTGGAAAACTGAAAGGCAAAGAGAGCAGGGAGCTTTATTCAGGAACATTAGCAGGAGAATAAAAGCCAATTACCTTCCTCCACACTGAGCAGCTGTATAGGGCAAAATCCACTTTCTTGCCTTTTCTCATTTCTAAAGTCTGCCTACATTCCTACGCTCATGATTCTCTTCTGTCTTACAAGCTTGCGATGGCAGGTAGAGTCTTTCTCCTGTCACATCACTCTAATACTCACTCTTCTCCCTCCTTTTTTTCATATTTGAAGGACATTTGTGATGACATTGGAACCTTCTGGATAATCCAAGATAATCCCTTTAATTTAAACCTAATTCCATCTGCAAATTGAATTCCCCTTTGCCAACTAACCTAACCTATCCACAGATTTTAGGGTGAACAGCCAATCGGGAGGTCACTATTCTGCCTACAGTAAATGGTGTGTATTTTTTAACTCTGACATTTTCTAGTTGGTTAATTGCTGATTTCCAGGAATGCTACTATTTTATGTATATTAATCTTGAATCTGAGAACATGCCAAACTCATGTATAAATTGTTCTAATGACATAGCCGATGTCTCTCTTGGATTTTCTACTTAGTTTCATTATTTGTAATTTTTTTCTTAGAAAATTATCTACTTCATCTAAAATTTCAGGTTATTGCTACAATATGGCCATACTACTCTCCTTTGAACTGTAAATCCCTTTTGTATCTGTAGTTTCAAGGTGTTTTCCTTCCAGTGCTATTGATTTGTGCTATCTTCCTTTTTTTCTTACTCACATCTACACATGGCAATTTCTCATGCAGCTGCCTACAGATAGTTTTGTGTCACTGACAAATCCTCCTGTGAGAAAGGAGATTATAAGGTATTTGAGAGAGGAGCGAAAGGTCAAAGCACCTGAATGAGGCTGCTTCTCTTGGTAGACAGAGATGATGCGAGGAACTTAGAAAAGACGAGTGTTTAGTGATTTGAATAAATATCCGCAGAACAGTCTATCAGAATGGCTCTCTATAAGTTAGCCTCTATGAATATGGAAAGAATGCTATAATACCTTTGTTACCCATCTAACTCCATAATTTATCTTGCATTTTCAGACTCTCATAAATATTTAATAAAGTGTTACTGACATGGGAATTGGAGACATATAAATCTATTTATGTAATAGCTCTAAGACTCACTTGTGACTGACACTTTGCATAAGCAAAGCAATAGATAAAATTATATATGATAGTTAATGTACTGCTTGCAAAAGGCAGTCCGACAATCTCATTCTTAAACTCATTAAGAAATAAATGGATTACCTATAACAGAATGGCTGGGGATATGATTAGTAGCTGAATATGGAAAAGGTGAGCGATGTGACAAAGAATTAACACGGGAAAAGAAAAGGTATACCCAATGTGTGCAGTATCATGTGGAAAGGAAGGAATTTGCACCATCACAGAATAAAAGTTGCAGAAATTACATGGAAACAGACTACTCCACAAAGACTGTCAATAAATCTCATGAGGAACTAATTTCCCCAGATAGAAACAGGATTTCAGGTCTTTTATAAGAGAACAGATTGCAGGTAAAGGCAACGTAAACACATTAGAACCTCTGTCACGACAACAAGCAGGTAGAAGAAGTGAAATGAGGACACCACAGCTATGACTTAGATCAAACCTTTCACAAAAATCCCAAAATTATAAACAAATCAGAATTAGGCAGTCTGAAGAGCAGAGAAGAGAACCCATCATAAGGAGGGAAAAAATCCTGGGAAAAAAAAACAAAGCAGCAGGTAAGAAAACATTTCACAACGTCAGATGCATTGAGCACTTATTATTTTAATACCCAAACATCACCTATTCTTTCAAGAAATTCTCCTCCAGCCACGTGGCTCTGGTGTTAGCTGATTATGACTGAGTCCCACCTGGCTGGCTAGACTGTCTGTATTCTACTGAGCAAAGCTAATCAGAGTCTGTTGAGACTGACCAAGTTGGTGCTAGAACTCTTCCATTTGTCTGGCTATAGCAATGTGAACAAGGTCTTCCCACAGAAGGTTTCCTCGCTAGTGGAGAACTCAGAGAAAAAGAGCCTTCATGCTGAGAGGAAAAAGATAAATGTAGAATCCCAACAGTGAGATTCTAGATCTAGTCAGCCCTAATGTGAGCTCTACACCAGCCCCTCCTAACGATTTGCTTATATGAACTGATAAATTCCTCTCTGTTAAAACTATTTCAAATTGGTTTTCTGTCTTCAAAGACTCATGACCAAGAGACCAACTACACACATGCAGTCAAGAAAACACACACACATACACACACACACACACACACACACACACGAAAAACCTTTACAAAGAAAAAGGAAGTGAATCTGAGAGTATTTAGGCAGCTGGACAGGAGAACTGAAAACTTGAGCAGAAGAAAATGTGTCTCCTTAAATGTGGTATGCTACGATTATTTCACATTGCTTTTGTAAGTGGATTAAAAATTATGGTTAGCTGACCAGTAAGGGCATATTAGTAGTCCCAGGGGCCAAAACGAACACTGGAGGAAGAACCTCCATGTGGCTGACACGGTGGCAACAGGGAAAAGATTTATGCTTCCTCTGGAGCCTGATCACACCCAGGCTTATTTCCTCTTCACTTGAAGTGTCCATTTGAGGTTTGGCAGCTCCTTCTGAACTGACAGAACCTAATAAATTTCTTTCCCAACTCTCTTTTGGAATTAGGTGGCAACTTCCTTGTAGAATCACCTCTTGATTGAGACATTCCTGCAAATAAATTAAGGTCTAGTAGCTATTACTTCTACCCTTCTGTTTGTAGAGCAGGAGGTGACACGACAGGACTGAGAGAAGTGCCAAAGATCCACGGGGCACAGACAAAGCCAAATTAATCTAAGGAGCAGGAAATGTAATCTATGGCCAAATATTGGATGAGACGGTCCACACAGCTAACCTGGAAAACACACTCAAACCCTTTTTCAGTACTCTGTCCTCTGGAGTGTGAACAATTGACAGAGTACTGATTCCCCCTACCCTTTTAAAATTGATTTCTAAGGATCCCTGGGTGGCGCAGCGGTTTGGCGCCTGCCTTTGGCCCAGGGCGCGATCCTGGAGACCCGGGATCGAATCCCACGTCGGGCTCCCGGTGCATGGAGCCTGCTTCTCCCTCTGCCTGTGTCTCTGCCTCTCTCTCTCTCTCTCTCTCTGTGACTATCATAAATAAATAAAATTAAAAAAAAATAAAAATAAAAAAAAATAAAATTGATTTCTAATTAACAGTGTTATCTTAGTTTCAGGTTTATAGTATAATGATTGAACATTTCTCTACATTACTCTGGGCTCATCAGAGTAAGTGTACTCTTAATCCCCTTTATATTTTACCCATCCCTTCCATCCACCTTCCCTCTGGCAACCACCAGTTTGTTCCCTGTATTTAAGAGTCTGGTTTTTTGGTTTTTTTTTTTTGTCTCTTTTTTCCTTTGTTTGTTCATTTGCTTTGTTTCTTAAATTCCAAAAGTATGAGTAAAATTATATGGTATTTTTCTTTCTCTAACTTATTTCATTTAGCATTATATCCTCTAGGTCCATCTATGCTGTCCCAAATGTTAAGACCCTATTCTTTTTTATGAATGAGTAATATCCCATTACATAGATGGATGGATGGATAGATTTAAAGACAGATATATAGATATAGATATCTCACAACCTTAAGCATCCATCCATCTATGAATGGACACTTTGGTTGCATCCATATCTCAGTTATTATAAACAATGTTGCAATAAAATAGGGGTGCATATATCTTTTCAAATTAGTGTTTTTGTTTTTTGGGTAAATATCCAGTAGTGGAATTACTGGATGACAGAGTACTGATTTTAATTAGCCTCTAACTCATTTGAACCTCTTTGTGACAACGGAAAGTAATTTAACCTCTCTCTGCCCCTCTTTCTTCTGGATCAAAACATGGCTCATCATTATCATACAATGTCTAATAATCTTAGCTTTGTATTTGTTACATGTAAATTAAATAGCTTTTTACCTTTTAAAAAAATTATGACAGGTCATAGAGAAATCTGATCAGGATTCAGGTACCTTGGACTTCATTTCATTAGTAATGACCTTGAGTACTAAATTATCCTAGGAATATCCTACATTTCCAAACAATTCCAAAAGACATGGTAAATGAAATAATTCCTTAGAATCCAGGTAGCAAACCTTTACTAAAATATAGTAACCTCGGGACACCTGGGTGGCTCAGCAGCTGAGCATCTGCCTTTGGCCCAGGGCATGATCCGGGGATCCAGGATCGAGTCCCACATCAGGCTCCCCACGGGGAGTCTGCTTCTCCCTCTGCCTGTGTTTCTGTCTCTCTCTCTCACTGTGTCTCTCAAGAATAAATAAATAAAAATCTTCAAAAATAAAAAAAATATATAGTAACCTCAACCACTCTGTAGTTGAGTATTCTCTTACAGCATTTTCAACATCAGTACACAAATTATAACGGCCCTAAGTGACTGAAATTTAACATGTAATGAGCAACTACAGTGAACCAGGTACTAAGCATGGTGACCCCAGCAATAAAAATAACAACCTATATAATAACTAGGATAATGACTAATATGACTTGTACTTAGTATGTGGCAGGCATTTTACTAAGCATTATTTCTCTCTCTTTAAAAAAAAATATGGAATGCTTCATGAATTTGTGTGTCATCCTTGCACAGATGTCATGCTAATCTTCTCTGTAGCATTCCAATTTTAGTATATGTGCTGAAGCAAGCACTAAGCATTATCTCATTTAACCCTTTTAGCACTATGAGGTAGGATCTATAATTATTTACGTGTTACAATTGAGGCTCAGTGAGGTTAAGTAATTTGCCAAAGGTCACATGGTTAATTGGTGGAGAACTGAGACTAGAACCCACACTTCCTATTCTGGGTGAAACTGCATTCCCCACAAGAAAGATCTTTTGAAGATCTGCCTTGGAATAGACCTTGTTTGGAAAAACAGTTATTGCAGATATAATTAGTTAAGAGAAGGTCTACCTGAAGTAGGGTGGCCCCCAACCCAGTATGACTGGCGTCCTTGTAAGAAAATGAACACGAATACAGAGACACACAGCAAAATGAAAGATAACAATGAAGACAGAGCTTGGAGTGATGTAGCTGCAAACCAAAGAAAGCCAAAGACTTCCAGCAAACTACCAGAAGCAGAAAGATCCAAAGGTGGATTTCCCTACAGGTGTCAGAGGGTGCATGGCCCTGCTGACACCTTGATTTCAGACTTCTAGTCTAGAACTAGGAGAAAATACATTTCTGGGTTTTGCAACTACCTAGTTTGTGGTACTTTGTTACAGCAGCATTAAAAATCTAATAGACTTCTTTGCAGATGACATGATACTGTACATAGAGAACCCAAAAGACTCCACCCCAAGATTGCTAGAACTCATACAGCAATTCGGCAGTGTGGCAGGATACAAAATCAATGCCCAGAAATCAGCAGCATTTCTATACACTAACAATGAGACTGAAGAAAGAGAAATTAAGGAGTCAATCCCATTTACAATTGCACCCAAAAGTAGACCTGCCCTACGATACCTAGGAATAAACCTAACCAAAGAGGTAAAGAATCTATACAAAAACTACAGAACACTAATGAAAGAAATTGAGGAAGACACAAAGAGATGGAAAAATATTCTATCCTCATGGATTGGAAGAATTAATATTGTGAAAATGTCAATGCTACCCAGGGCAATTTACACATTTAATGCAATCCCTATCAAAATACCATGGACTTTCTTCAGAGAGTTGGAGCAAATCATCTTAAGATTTGTGTGGAATCAGAAAAGACCCTGAATAGCCAGGGGAACATTGAGGAAGAAAATCAGAGCCAGGGGCATCACAATGCCAGATTTCAGGTTGTACTACAAAGCTGTGGTCATCAAGACAGTGTGGTACTGGCACAAAAAACAGACACATAGACCAATGGAACAGAATAGAGAATCCAAAAATGGCACCTCAACTCTATAGTCAACTAATATTCAACAAAGCAGGAAAGACTATCCACTGGAAAAAGGACAGTCTCTTCAATAAATGGTGCTGGGAAAATTGGACGGCCACGTGCAGAAGAATGAAACTAAACCATTCTCTTACACCAGACACAAAGATAAACTCAAAATGGATGAAAGATCTAAATGTGAGACAAGAATCCATCAAAATCCTAGAGGAGAACACAGGCAACACCCTTTTTGAACTTGGCCAAAGCAACTTCTTGCAAGATACATCTATGAAGGCAAGGGAAACAAAAGCAAAAATGAATTATTGGGACTTAATCAAGATAAAAAGCTTCTGCACAGCAAAAGAAACAGTCAACAAAACTAACAGACAACCTACAGAATGGGAGAAGATATTTGCAAATGATATATCAGATAAAGGGCTAGTATCGAAGATCTATAAAGAACTTATTAAACTCAACAGCAAAGAGACAACCAATCCAATCATGAAATGAGTAAAAGACATGAACAGAAATCTCACAGAGGAAGACATAGACATGGCCAACAAGCACATGAGAAAATGCTCTGCATCACTTGCCATTAGGGAAATACAAATCAAAACCACAATGAGATACCACCTCACACCAGTGAGAATGGGGAAAATGAACAAGACAGGAAACAAAACATGTTGGAGAAGATGTGGAGAAAGGGGAACCCTCTTGCACTGTTGGTGGGAATGTGAACTGGTGCAGCCACTCTGGAAAACTGTGTGGAGGTTCCTCAAAGAGTTAAAAATAGACCTGCCCTACGACCCAGCAATTGCACTGTCGGGGATTTACCCCAAAGATACAGATGCAAAAAAAAATGCAAAAAAAATGCAAAAAAAAAAAAAAAAAAGATACAGATGCAGTGAAACGCTGAAACACCTGCACCCCGATGTTTCTAGCAGCAATGTCCACAATAGCCAAACTGTGGAAGGAGCCTCTGTGTCCATCGGAAGATGAATGGATAAAGAAGATGTGGTTTATGTATACAATGGAATATTACTCAGCCATTAGAAACGACAAATACCTACCATTTGCTTTGACATAATAAAACTAGGGGGTATTATGCTGAGTGAAGTAAGTCAATCAGAGTAGGACACACATTATATGGTCTCATTCATTTGGGGAATATAAAAAATAGTGAAAGGGAATAAAGGGGAAAGGAGAAAAAAATGAGTGGGAAATATCAGAAAGGGAGACAGAACGTGAGAGACTCCTAACTCTGAGAAACGAACTAGGGGTGGTAGAAAGGGAGGTGGGCAGGGGTGGGGGTGACTGGATGACGGGCACTGAGGGGGGCACTTGATGGGATGAGCACTGGGTGTTATTCTATATGTTGGCCTATTGGACACCAACAAAAAATAAATTTATTTAAAAAATGAGTGGGAAATATCAGAGAGGGGTGACAGAACATGAGAGATTCCTAACTCTGGGAAACGAACAAGGGGTAGTGGAAAGGAAGGTGGGCGGGGGGTTGGGGTGACTGGATGATGGGCACTGGGGGGCACTTGACAGGATGAGCACTGGGTGGTATGCTATATGTTGGCAAATTGAACTCTAATAAAAAAATTAAAAAAAAATAAATCTCAGGTGGAAAAAAAGAAGACTAATGGAATGCTTAACTCTAATGCCTTCAGCATGCCATGTATTTTTTTTTTTTTTTTTTAGCATGCCATGTCTTATTACCACATCAGCTTAAAGTCTCTCCTGGATGATAAAAGAAATATTCAATTACATGAAAAATAGATATAATTTTTCAGTTTTATTAAATTCTAATTACACAAAGATCCACATAAGAGATCTTTTTTTTTAAATCAGAGTTCCTATTCTCTGCCTCACCTGTGGTAAACATAATTTTTGTAGTTATTTTAAAATATTTTATAAAATAGCCTTTTAAATGATGGAAATGGCCAACATTTATCCTAAAGCAATTTTCATCTTTAAAAAAGGAGTCATTGTATTTTGTGGGTGGCCATTCAACTGTTTTATTTAAATTACCACACTCTAGGAACTCATCTGGAAGAAACAAACACATAGTAGAAAGGACAAACAAGACAAGCTCACATGATACATGAGCCTATGCAGCCAACAATTTACTAGACCACAGACATGGATTTTGCTGCAAAGGAAAGAACAGGTAGAGAGAATACAGACTCAGGGAATAGAGGAAAGATACAGTGAGGATACCTTATCTTGAAAGTGATAGAGAAAGAAAGACCAGGAAAAGCAGGTTCAGGTGAGCAGAGGAAATAGAATGAGGGTAAAGATAGGAGGGAAAGCCTGTGGAGAACCTGGAAGGAGATTAGATGGGGGGTAGAGGTTGGGGGGAAAGAGAAAGAGGGGAGAAAAGAGATGAGGCAGGAGGGTCAGTAAAGGAGAAAAAAACTATCTGAATTGTGTGAAGGTGTGAGATTCTTTGTCTTTCTGTTTACTGATATGCATGGCAGACATTTTCTTCAGGGTCCCAGTGGCTGCTTCAACAGAATGAAATGAGACATCCCATGACACTTTCTCATAATGGTAAGTAACCATCAAAAACTCAAAGGAGGAAAATACTCTTATAAAGTGTCTTCTTTTTTTTTTTTTTTCAATCTTGGCAAAGTCTGTTTTCTGAAACAAAAGAGCAGTGTATATCCCCATCGTGTTGTTGAAGAGTCCCTTTTAAGAGCCGCCACATCACATGCAATACTTGATCACCATTAAAGCCCAAGTTTTCTAGTGCCAAGAGCCAAGTGTGTTGTGGTTTGATCTTTGAGAAATATTTCTGGATAGTAAAGATCAAGGGCCATAAATTTGGAGGCACATCTTGTCACCATTCTGTTTGTGCTGTTACAACATGATATTTATTAGGAGCAGAGCTTCTCCAGTAAAGGGCATAATTACAACAGCCCATACTACACAAGTAGCATTTTTTAATGTATCTTATTTAATTTTTAAGTATATATAATTATAAATGTATTTATTATGTACCATAAATATAAATATATATATGATATAAAATTACATGAAAAGATAGGGGGTTCAAAGTAAAATTCTCCTTTAATAAATTCAAACCAGGAAAAGCATCGTGAAAAAACGAAAGGAAAGTCAGCAGCATTAAAGTTGCAGATCTTGAAGCAGGTTTTTATTATGCTTTAAGAATAAACATTCTGCTAGTTTAGAGCACATGAGCATTTCCAAATACCTAAATAAAGGAAGAGTATCTCAAAGAGAAAGTGTTCTTCAAGTACTGCTTCAACTTTCAGTGCTAGAAAATGTTTCTATATTTAATATATTGATAAATGTCTCCTCTTTCTGCAACACATCACATATGTTTTTAATGTGTGCATGTCTTTTTATAATCTAGGCATCCCTTTTTTCTCATACTTTGGGGTTTTTAATTCAATTAAGCAATAGCCAGTTAAAACATGCAGATGAAAGCTAATACTAGGAAGTAGAATTTGATAAATGATAAAAATCACTTATATAGCTAGAATTCTCTAACATTGTAGACAATGGGGTGATCACCCATTGCAGGAACAGACTAGAGGAAGGTTTCATGCAAAGATAGGACGGGACCCAGGGCTGACCAGTCTCACCGAAGGAGAGAGGAGGGAATTCCAGGCAGGGAAAGGCCTAGAGAAGGACAGACTATTGGAATGTGGGTGGAGGAAGTGGAAAGACCAGCCTGTGGGGAAGAACACATGGAGAAAGAAAGTTGACTAGGTCAGTTATGACTGGAAAGTCCCCGCAAGAAGTGGCCAGTGGAGCCTCGTGGGAGAGGAAAGATAGGAAGAAAGCAGTGGTTGACTGAACTGGCTCCAATATGAAAAATGAATTTCACTGCAGCAAAAGCAAAATGCAGATATATTAAACCATTGCGCAAAACAGCAATGACCCAGGCAGCAGATGGTGACAGCCTGGGGAAGACTGACAGTGGTGAAAATGGAAGGAAGGAGTATTACGCAAGATGATTGCTCAGAGCTTGGAGACAGGATGCTGCAGTTTTATCTGTAGGACCTGCATCGTGCTTCTCATTGGCTAGTGGTGACAAAACTCTTCTTAAGCCTTTTAGCCTTAGGTCAGGCAGTGACTCTCAATGCTTAAGAGTCCGGCAGAGAAACGCTCTTTTTCTCCCCCAGCTTTACTGAGGTAAAATTGACAAATAAAATTATAAGATAGAGAAAGTGTACATCACAGAGAAATACTCTTTGAAAGCTATAATTGAAGAATGGAAGATCACTCCTACAGCCTTCAAAACAAACCACTCAATTCTGCAAATATCTCTCTTGAGATGGCATCTTTTTTTTTTAATTAGAATTTTTAATGCATTCTTTTCATAGTAACCTTGCCCTTGCTGCCCTCAAATTATTTTCCTTGGGTATATTTGAATCAGGATTTCAGGAAAGATACTTTATGTTTCCCCAACCCGCTTTGCATAAGCAGAACCACACGAGCAATGTGAAGGTGTATTTTAAATGAAATATGCTTTCTATACAGTGGAAAACTCAATCCTGAGGCTATACATCTGGAAACTTCAAAACTCTGAATCAATTCTAATGACCAAAGAATACGTATAAAAAAGTTTTTTTTTTTTGGGTGGGGGGGGTGGCGCCTGGGTGGCTCAGTCAGTTAAGCATCTGCCTTTGGCTCAGGTCATGATCTCAGGGTCCTAGGATACAGCCCCATGTCAGGCTCTCTGCTCATCGTGGAGTCTGCTTCTTCCTCTCCCTCTGCCTCCTGCTCCACCTACTTGTACTCTCTCACTCTCTGTCAAAATAATAAATTATTTTTTTAAACTGTTTTTTAATTAAAAAATAAAAATAGTTTTTTTTAATATTACTGAAAAATCAAAAGAGATTTGAACATATTCATGCACTTATATACATGAACTCTATTCGTAAGCAAAGATGCAAAGCTTCTCAAAGTTTAACCAGGGTTTAAACACTTTTCTAATGAGAGGGCTACCTGCATTCTCAGGTAGGTGGAAAATAGAAATATAGAAGTAGCAAGACTGGGGCCTCCCATTCATTGTTTAATTTGATTAACAAATTGATTCATTTATTAAACAACTATTCATTCATTGACTATCCTTTTCTATGCATTATGACAATTACAAAGATGAATAAGAACCTGTCCCTGGGTGAATAATAGTGAAGTCTAGGATTTAATAGTACATTGCAGTTTACCAAGTCCTTTCTCTTAACATGTGAAGATCTCAGAAGAAGTTGGGAACCACTTCCATTTTTTTAGATCAGAAAGTAGAACCATAATAGTCTTCTGCAACTCATATCTCTTATGCTCATACCCACCACTGTTTCTTGGGCTATTCTCTTTCTTCCAATGAGAATTCTCTCACGTATTCATTCAGACATTGATGCTATTCATAAATATAACTGAATACCCACCATGTGCCAGCCACCAAAGGCTTTGGGATAGGTAAGGTGAAATAAATAGAATCATTGTCTTCAAGGAATTCATATCCCAGTGAGTAAAAAGGCAAGTAAAAGTTATAGGGAAGTGATCAATGGCCCAAAAGAAAGCCCAGTGGGCCAATGAGCAAATCTCCAGGGGCTCTCTCTCGAGGGCCATGCAAATCTGACCATCCAAGTTCAAGAAGCATCTTCACCCAATAGCCTTCACTTTAGAAACCCTCAGTTGACATTTGTTTGGTTTTCCCCTAAATTTCCAAACAATTAGAATCTACAATTTAGTCCTTTAATATATATTTCCTTTTATATCTCCACCTTTTATTTTTTTTAAGATGTATTTATTTATTTGAGATAGAGTGTGTGTGAATAGGGGGTAGGGCAAAGGGACAAAGTAAGACAGAAACTGAGCCAAATAGCTGCTTAACTAACTGAGCCACACAGGTGCCCTGGTTATTAATCTGTATTCTTAGAGGGTAGTCAAACTATTTTCTAAGGACATAAAATTATTTACTGTCATCACCTAATATATGTTTATTCTCTATTGGAGTCATGGCATTAAAATGAATACCATGGAACACTAGACTTCTCAGTACCTAATACTATGGAAATATGGGACTGTCATCAACATCTGAATCAGTGTTGTCCCACATAAATATAATGAAAGCCATGTATAGAATTTCTACTGTCTACATTTTAGAAGAAAAAGAAAAAGAAACAGGTGACATTAATTTTAATAATGTATTTAAACCCAATGTATCCAAAAATTTATCATTTCAACATGTAAGCAATATTAAAAACATTAGTGAGATATTTTATATTCTTTTTACTAAGTCTTAGAAATCCAGTGTATATTACAGCACATCTCAATTTGCAGGCTGAATTTTTATCAGAAATACGTGATTGGTATTAGGAATGAAATTTAAAATTTACAGTTTAAAAAGTAGATTTCCAGAAACCTAGTTATTCCCCCCAAAATACTTAATTATTAGTTTTTTAAGACGTTATTTATTTATGCATGAGAGACACACAGAGAGAGGCAGACACAGGCAGAAGGAGAAGCAAGCTCCCTGCGGGAAGCCTGATACAGGACTCAATCCCAGGACCCTGTGATCACCACCTGAGCCAAAAGCAGACGTTCAACCACTGAGCCACCCAGGCGTCCCTTAATTATTTTTAGTAATTACAAAAATATGTTTTGAAATTTAACTATAAGTTAATTAAGTGAAATAAAATTGGAAACAAATTAAAAACTCAGTTCCTCAGTTGTACTAGCACCAAAAGCTGTGGCTACCATACTAAACAGCGCAGACCTAGATCAATCTCTATCCACATTTCTTCTTCAACAATGTGTAAAACATATGCTTATTTCTCTTATTTTGGTTTGTACTTTGTTATTTAATGGGACTCTCCTTTAAGAGGTGATAATGGGAGATGATCATAGTAGCTAAGCAAAGGAAGGGCCAATCCTGGGTCCAGTCAAGGGTACAAGCTAAGTGGGAGCTCTCTTCATCTGGACCCCTTGAGAATGCACCTTAACTTTTTGTGTTTTTGTATATTTGACCTTGAGTCTTCACCATAGGCAGGAGGAAAAGAAGGAATGAAAGAATGATAAAGGCTTTCTAGGCTCCCAGGTACTTCTTCCCCACATAAGGCCATGTGACCTCTTAGAGGTCTCTTTCATTTACTCAGAATGTAGATAAGTGCTTATTAGTTATATATGTCTGTACTTTTTTTTCATAAAAGGACCATAGTTAGGGGAAGACATTTTAGCACATATTTTAAAACTTCTGTGTACACAAACTCATGTGAGAAATTTGTTAGAATGTCGAGTCCAAAGCCCTATTTCCAAAGATTCTAATTTTGCCCTAGGCTTTCAAGGAGAAAGACTCTCTCTCTTTGCTCTCTTCATTCTCTTATGGCCAGGATAGTCTATCAGACCTATGGATTTCCCTTCTTGGGGAAGTGGATTCTCATTCCCTAAATGGTTCAGCATGAGGCTCAGCCCAGACACATGGCACAGTTTTCTTCCTTTTCCCATTAGGAAAACTGAAAAATTCAGAATACCAAAGTAAGAAGGTCATAGAGAAAATAACATCACAACCCCTTTGGCTGTTTAGTGTTGGGTTAAAGGAGCAAGGTCGTGTCTGTGAAACCTGAGTGAGACCTGGCCCAGATCACCAGGGTACAAGCCACATGGAAATCTAGTCTGAAAAGCCAAGCCAGGTAGTCAAGATGGCCATTATTTTACTGTGTCCTTAGTTCCCCTGTAGTAGGTATCTGGATGGGATTCAAAATCTTAGTCACCTTTGACACATTAACACTGATTCTTTGCAAACAAGTATTTTGTTTCCTCACAAAAATCTCCTTGTTCCTGTCACCAAAGAAAAGAAAATAAACTATTAGCCTGCCTCATGGCTTATACATTTATTTTACTTGGATAAAAGGAAGTACTGCACACTTTTCATTAACCAACTTAAGAGAAAAAGGAACTCAACCATAACTACTTCTTGTTTAGATTAGAAATTTAAAAGATGGAAAAGGGACTGGAATGCTGGGGGAGACCCAAGTGTATGGCAAAGCTACGATGTGTACAGAGATTGCTACAACAGTATAACTAAAAACTTGGGGACTCAGTATTGCATTGCTTAATTTGACATGGTGGAACTGCTTTTGCAAATACACATTTTTAATGCTGACAATTAATAGCAGTGGACAACAACACATTTTGCATGTATGTAATTATTTCAAAGTGACTTCTCTCTTCCAATTAGTCTTTATAAGATCTCTGAGACATAAATGTTCTTTTCTAGAATTTAATACCCAAAGAAGTTATTTCCCCAAACTTGCTCTTATGACTGACAGAGCTGAGGCACAAAACTGTATTTTTAGGCTTCACGAAAGCACATGATTTCATGCCCTAATCGGGCTATTCAGAAACGGATGGGGCAAAATGAGATGTAGTCACTAACATCTGTGACTAATAAGCTCAGCTGGGTAGGGTCTTTCCAACCTCCTTCTCTCTAACCTCCTTCCATTAATTAGTCACCAAGTTTAGTCCTTTTAACCCTTTCATATCTCTTCACTCCTTTCCTCCTTCTTCATCAGCAGTGTCTAAATTCATCCCAAACTCCTGAACATTTACCAAATGTCTCCTAATATTCTGATCACAGCATTGTTTCTTTGCACATGGGTTTACCTCGGCCTGAGATGACTTCCTTCCTTCCTTGTCCACTTCTGAACTTTAGAAAAGAACTTAATTCCTTCATCGTCTATCCATAAATCTCATCTCTATTTTGTAGGTAAGACTTTTCCCAGAAGGGATAAACTTTCACCAAAGACACTGGTTATAACAATTTCCCTAAAGATTTTCAACTTGTGACCACCAACATATGGGTGGCTAATGTCTATAGCTAGGAATCTGCAAAACTCACAGGAAAATGTGATGAACCATGAAGCACCCAAGGCTGTGCTTTTTTATTATTACAATTAAATATACCCTGGAGCTTAAGTATGCTTGTCTTCACATTGTTGCATGGCCATTTTTATTTATATGTTGTTGAACTTGAAACCTGTCCGATATGACATCAAATACACTTATGGTCAAAAGGTGATCAACAAATCATGCAAAAGATTATAATCTTCTCAAAAGCCAGAGGGGAAATAGACTTCTTTAAGGAAGGAGTTCTTTAGGTTATGAAAAGTAAACAAATAAACATTCCCACCATACCAAAGATTCCCATGCACAAATCAACAGTGGTTGTGATGGTCCTATTTCTGCTGCTTGATGGCCCTGTCACTGGTGATACTCACAAGCTGTTCTTGTTTTACAACTGCCAAGCCAGAAAGGCACATGCAACCAAAAGCTTTCCTAGATTCCTGCAGACAAAAGATGATGATACCATATCAATGAGTCTCTTATTTACCCTCAGTAAATAAACACCTGTGGTCTCTTCCTTTTCATGGTTCTCAGTAACTTTCAACATGCACACTCCGTTAGCCAGGAAGTTACAAAAATGTTGGCATTTGTATAAAAGAAAACAGAACTCTGTAACCACTGAGTGTGACTAATGGTGGAAAATGCATTCACTAAAACAAAGAGTTCACTATCTATTTAAAATGAAAGATCAAAATCTCACAACAAGAATAACAGTAGCCTAACAACTTCATACGTTCCCCAGGGTTTGGAAGCTACCAAATCAAAACGAGATGCAAATATATATAAAATAAGCAGTACTATTAAAGGATTAAAATTGTCTTTCTCTATCCAAGAGAAATAACGCTGACACTCGTGAATTACAGCTAAGGAGAGAAACCCGAGTACCGAGTCACTATTATTCCTCTATCTGAGCATCCAAAAATGCTTGTAACACCTCTCATGTTATACGGCACTAAATTCAGACACACTATTGAAAATAGACATTCTGATAGAAGTCAATTTGCCCTCATACTTGATAATTCCAGATTATGGAGTTCCAGATTATTAAGTTTATCACAATAAACTTTTTCTGGACTCAACTGCTACTTGATTTGGGCTATTTCTCCTCTTTTTAGCATTTCCCATCAACCCCTCTGGTCCTTCTAGCTCCCTTCCCTCTTCCTGAAGCCCAAAAACAAAGCAGGGAAAGAGACTGTGATACACTGCAATTTCCAAGTCTCATCTTTTGGAAAAACAAAACGGCTTGTCAGGTTGGAGTATCTACTTTTGGCTTAGGTCTCTCCTTATCTTGAGGCTTCTCATGAAACTTTATCTCATCATAGTCAGAAAAGTCTATTTTCTATTGTTTCATTTCATATGTGAGAGACTTAAATCAATATGAAAGATATTAGGATAGTAAAAAGCATATAGTAATGTTGTATCATTTACTCTTTTTTCCTTAAGTTTCTGTTTTCATTACAGTATAGCTAACATACAGTGTTATGTATGTTTCAGGTGTACAACAATGATTTCATTCAATACTCTGGTGCTCACAACAAGAGAACTCCCTAATCCCCAGCATCTATTTCACCCACCCCTCCACCCACTTCCCCTCTGGTATCCATCAGTTTATTCTCTAGAATACCAGTCTGTTTCTTGGTTTCTCTCTCTCTCTCTCTCTTTTTTTCTTTTAAAGCAAGACATGGAACTTGCAAGAGGTAAGGGATGTTGATACGGGGCTGTCATCTGCTCAATACAATTTTGAATTCATTAGAATTCAGAGCATGAAGCAGCTGAAACTTCTAAGGGAACCTAAGGTTCATTGTTCTGAAATGGCATTATGGATGCTCAGAGGAGTTAAAGGCTGTCATGACAAGACAGAATCTTTGGTCTTCTGGTCAACAATGCACTCTGGCCAGTGTTTTCCTTAAGCCAAGAAGCAAAGGTAGATTTATAACCAAAGTATAGATGAAAAATTTTGCTTCCAAGACCCCAGTAAGACTTAATCCACTCAGAATACCTCTCAGGACCTTTGCCCAGCATCACTGCTCTCTTCAGTCTAGTTTCTAGGCAGCCATGTGGGTGTGAACAGACTCTAGGAGTCCTGGTGATTTCTAGATAACACCTGAACTGAAATAAAGCCTGGTTGACTTATTAATATTAAATGAGGAAGAAAGTCACAGAACAGTAAGTGGTAATTAATAGCAGGAGAGACATGTTTCCATTACCATTTTTTGTAGTCATAATTTATGAATCTGATATTTATAGTTAAACACAAAAAAAATAGAAGAAACAAGAGGAACAGAACTGTTATTTTCCTAAAGTCTTGCTTTGAATGGAAGAAATATACCATACTAATCATCAGTAAGCTAAAAAATAAACAATTATAATCTCAAAAGCCATTAATTATGAAAACATTAGCAACTTAAAATTAGTCTAAGAAAGCATTTTTATGTAATAAAGCCCAAGACATTTAATATCATGCACAATTTAGTCAAAACTTTGAAGAGAATAAAGCAAGATAATAGGATAATTGATCAACCCAGAATACCAAGTCTTGCACTAACTCATAAATACCACTCATAAATGAAAAAATAAAAGTCAATCATGCTTGAATATCAGAAAAGTGTTAAAATAAACAAACCTATTAACAAAAGGTAAACTGCAGTCTGCAGAAAGAAGCATTTGTGTTGGCCTAAAAACATAAAGATTAAAATATCTGAGACTCAAAATTCTATCAGACGGTCTCTACGGGGAAAAAATTCATTAATAAGTTATATAATAATGAGGAATTTTATGATATAATTCATACGAGTTCTGCTTTTAAAAAAAATTGTTTTCAAACAAGCTGTAGACTCGTTTGTGGCCGTTTATTCACCATAAACAGAGGACTACACTCAGGCCACAGAGGCAAACATACGGTTCTAATAGGAGTTGGGGCTGCCAGGTTAAGAACTCACCCCAAACTGCCAAACATCCTATGAATTGTTTACTACAGTTCTTAATCGTCAAAAAATAATAGGGCTTCCCTGCCTCTGATTAAAATCAACCACCACACAGAATTCAGTCTCTCCGAAAGCAGGCAGGTAGACAGATTCCTATGTGAATGCATTCTACAGAGAATTCTCTGGAAACTGCACAGTGGAATAGCAGGAAGTTGTAAGGTAAGGAACCACCAACTCAAAACAAAAACCCAGCTAATACCTTTGTTTCAAATCAAAGCCAAGATTTAAGATAAAAATTTAATTTGGCCCATTGGAAATAAGTTACCAGGGGCATTTGCTGCTTATCCCCAAGTCTGTAAACACAGCCCTAATTATTCTGGTTACAGTTTATGGGTCAACATTGGTATCAGGGATCAATCTCCAGTCCCTTAAGCAGTCACAGGATCTGTTCCCTGACAACCTTGACAAATGGCAGCACCAGCTCTAATGCAGCATATCCCAGACTCCGAGGAAACATCACCAGCAATTTCAGTCCATTCCCCCTTAGCCTCACATGTGTATTTACTTCTCTCTCTCTCTTTACACCTCTCCTCCATCCCCACCCCCTCCTGGATCAGGGTAAAATGACCTTTACATATCATTTACTCTTTCTGAATTATTTTAGCATTTCACGTTAATAATACAGCTCATTAATGGTACCATCCGCTAATTGCTTGGCATTTTCACAAAATAGTTCGATACAATTTTATTTCATAGCTCTAAGACATGAACAAAATCTTTATTGCATCAAACACACAGAAAACAGCAGCATAAAGTATGCCACTATTATTATTCCTATACATCTGTCCAGAGAGGGTTATTTGCTAACCAAACAAGAACTACCCCTCACAAGCCACTAATGTGCTTGAAAATAAATACATCAGAAGCAAAGTCCCAGATGTAATACCACTGAGCCACATGCAGACATGTGAAGGAAGTCTAAGCATGTAGCAGTCTCTCTTTTGAGATACAGCAGTAACCCCCACTTTCCTGAGATCGCATCCTACACTCTTCAGAACTACCTGCAAAGCTGCATGGGGCAGCATGTTCTGGCATCCCATGGCTCCATGGCAAAGATCTCACCTGCTCCCATTGAAAAGGCTGTCTCAACCAGCTGAGCCATGTGCTACACAGCCAACTGGCTCTATTTGTCCTTCCCTGTTTCAGAAAGGAGTCCCTCAGAGCCATCAAGCCCCAGTCCCAGACTCATGTCAGGGAAGCTAAGGATACTCCCTGGAATGTTCCACAAATTAAACAGTAGAGGATGGGACCGCAAACAGAGAGATAATAAAAGCAGGCACAGAAAGAAGGCTCCCTGTTTCTCAGCCTTACACAGCAGTTGCCAGGAACGGAAGCCTCTTCCCCCCACCATTTGCTCACCTTCAGTGATCATTTGACTCTGTAAGGCAGCGCTTAAAGAGATTAACCAGTTTTTGTTGTTGTTGTTAATTCTTGTTTTTGATTTCTGCAGGAAATCCTTTAACTATTTAATATCATCAGGCTTACTTCATGGTTTCTCAAAAATATGAACAGCATAATATAAGAGAAGAATGTATAGCAGTAGTATGGTTTGAAGACTGAATTGAATGAAAATCTACAGTGTGTTGAGAAAACATTCATATTAGGTGGATTCAACATAATTAATATTATTACAATGAATTTGTTTTAAAATGTAACTAAAACCAGAAAATAGTATAAATTACACCTTGATTTTAATATGCTATATTTTTCAGCTGCCTTTAGGGTTAATCTAGGCTCAGCAAAAATACTTTTTAAAATTGTAGTTACAGGGGCACCTGGTGGCTCAAGGGTTGAGTGTCTGCCTTTGGCTCAGGTCATGATCCCGCATCAGGCTCTCCACAGGGAGCCTGTTTGTCCCTTGCCTATGTCTCTGCCTCTCTGTCTCTCGAGAATAAATAAATAAAATTAAAAAAAAAAAAAAACAAACTGTAGTTACAGATTCACTTGTACTTTTCTCAGCCACAATTCCTCACCTAAACAACCAAACACCAAACACCCATGAGTGACTGTTTTCTCTATTTTGCCAGAAGGTACACTAGTAAGTACCCTTCTAGTTGCAGAGAAGAGGAGGTGATTCATTGTATGCATTGGCTGCCTTAGGCTAGCATTTGCAGTTAGTTGTCTCCAGGACCCAAAGTGTGGAAGGCCTCTGAGGAATAGGGCAGTGTGGTAGGAAAATCAGTCACCAAAACTCCAGAGCCTCATCTGCCTTGTCCAGACTGAATTGGGAGGCAAACCACACAAATCACCTACATCACTCTGAACTCACTTTCCATATTGAGTTTGAAGTAAAATGGTTATAGCTATTTTCTAAGTGGGCCTTTGTCCAAAAAATTCATTCTGAGGGGAATGTAACATTAATTGTGGAGGCCTAGCATGGATGATGAACATGAAAGATTACCAAAAAGATTTTTTTTTAATTCTGTAATTTCAACCTTCCCCTGAAGTCTACATTTTTACCAAATTTATAGGAAAAGGGAAGTTACACATTTCAACTTCCCTTCCCTTTCCCTCTTTTCTTACAGGTATTAAGTCCCAGATTCGCCAAAGGGAGGGAAAGTAGGGGTTCCCTTTCATTCCTGGAAAATAACAGGTTGGCTTTGGTTTGCTAGACAACAGTTTTATCCATCCAACATAGTCACAGTTCTAAGAGCTGAATATAAGCAATAGTTTAAAAGTATACAGATCACATTAAAAAACCAAGGACTTGACAAGCAAAGGAGATAAAATAGATGAAATAATTTTAATAAACTGATCCTGTGATTTAAGTACTTCCAAAGCAAAGTTCACATTAAATTTGAAAACGTTACCAAAGTTCTTGAGGCTGCCCTGGAAAAGTCACTCTTGCTAAATGGATTCCATCCTTAATCTGACCTGGAATATGGCAAAGTCAACCCAACTACAGAAGAAGTCAGACAGGGAACCAGAAGTCCTAATGTCACTCACCAACATATAGAGAACTGTTAGGCAGGTGGTATTTCTCAACATAGAGAATCAAATCTATGCATTTATTGCCTTAATCAGAACATTTATTTGGACAAGAGAAATGTCTACTTATATTGAATGGAAACTTCTATAAGCCATTTCATTAAAAATATGGCTGTCAGGAGGAACTTCACACCCAAAAAACTATTCTTAGTATGTTTTTAAGTTATATTTGCACACCGTACTACAAAGCTGAGGTTTTTCCTGCCTTTCTTACTGCATAGTCAATATATAGTGGAGGGAGCTGGAGGCACTCTTTCCCATGCATCGTAAACACCTGTTGTCATCTAAGAATAGATATTGTTTTGCATTTGTGTTACTGAAACCGCAAAAAGTATACAAAATTTCATTTCCAATTTCCCAGAAGACTTTATAAAATATGGAGTTAAAACTAGTCCTTTAACTTCATTTGCTAGTTCCTAATGGGAACGTTCTTGCAATTCAAGGAGGGAAGCTTCTTTGTAGTGAGGGACTATCACACACATTACAAGACATGTGGCACTTTTGGCCTCTGGGCACTAAATACCAGTTCACTCAACCTTTGTGATGACCAAGAACACCCTCATGCATTTTCAAATGCCACCAAACCCACAGTTGATGAAAACTAGCCCAGTGGTACATGAAATTTATCAAGGAAAGGTCAAGCTAAACTTTGTCACATAATTTATAAGGCTTCCAATCCTCACTCCTCTATAAAGTCAAACATCTGCTTTTTGGGACCTGTTAATATATGTACACATAGCCATACATAGCCATATCCTCACCAGAATTGCTCAAAAGGAACACATGACCATATAGTGACAGAAACTTTTTCAAGGCTGGAACAATCTTAGAAAGTATTTATTCCAATCCTCTTATTTTACAGAGAAGGACACTAAAGTCCAGAAAAGCTACATGATTTGCCTGAGTTCATAGATGCTAATTAATACCAGAAGTAGGATCCAGCCCACAACCTCCCCTCTTTCTTCCGCTCCCACTCTTCTCTAACCACAGAACACAAAGCAGGAAAGGATCTTTGGAAATACTTCTTAAGCTACCATTAAATATGAAATTTCACCTGTGGTGAGCCAGAAAGTAGACTTTCGTTTTCCCTGACACTTTTGTCTCGAAAAATACTTTCACACATCACTAAAAACTTTTTAAATGCTAATAATAGGGACCCACTGAAAAGCTACTTTTTAAAAAATCCAGGGGAAAAAATGTTTAAAGAAATTTTTAAAAATCCAAAGGAATATTTATTTTTTTAATGTCAAAGAAAGTCCTCAAGTCTTTTCTAGTGAATTTGGATGCTGTGTTTCAAAGAGTATATTCTTAAGTCTTACAGTACACACACCCTCCAACCCAAAAGCAAATATAACAGTAAATTACATTAAACACAATAATGAATAAAGACTGGTCAAGCCAATAGCATCCACTCTCTCTTACCAGTAACATGGCATTCAATAAATAAATATCTTAAACTATTTCACTCTTTCCTTTGAGGAGAAAAACATTCCAGTATAAAAATTACTATCATTTTCATTTTTACCCAAAGGATTTTTTTATCATCAGTATTAGTTTTACATTAACTAGATTGTCAATGTCTTCTTGTCTGCATGTGCTTTTCAAAATAAATATCTCAATTAGTAAAATATTGAGTGCAGTTTTTTATGAGCTCTTAATTCCTAACTTTGCAGCTGTTCAGGCATCTGGACTATTATCATTAAACTGTTTCAAATTGAACACAACTTAGATATTCAAGGCTCAGGGCTACTCAAAAGAATTATTTTACCTTTTAATCTTGTAGTGCTAGAAGAAAGTATGGTTATCTAACTACTTAGTGTCCTTCTACATACAAACTAATTGATGTCCGTGGGACTCAGCCACCTACACTGTGAGCAGACAGCATAGAAAAAATTGAGGAAAACAAGTCATATAACACGGGATGGCATTCTGTGGAAAATTTAAATCCCTAGCCAGTATAATACAACAGGTACTCTTAGCTATTCTTAAATAATTTACATATAGCCTTATCTAATTTTTTCATGAATTCCAAATACCACTTTTGAATACAGAATCATCCTTCATCACCTAGAGGGCTTGTTAAAACACACATGAATGGGCACAGGTGGGGCTCCGTAATTGGCAGTTCTAATAAGTTCCCAGGTGAAACTGATGCTACTGGCTCCCGGGCCACACTTTGAAAAATGCTGCTTTAAAGGATTTTTTACAATACTTTTTTGGCAGTTAGTAAACAGAAATGTATTTTTTTCACTTGTACCCAGTGTGCAAGATGCACCTACACACAACACAAAACAGAAATCAAAACATATGAAACTCTTACTTTTATTTATTTTTTTTTGAAACTCTTACTTTTAGTATATATAACGAATCCTGATTTTTCCCCCATTCCATTCCATCCTTTTCTATTCCTTTTCATTTAAAAAGAAACATTGGTCAGGAACCACTAATTTGATTTTATGAACACTGATAGATCAAAATCCACAGTTTGAAAAATACTGCTCAGGACTCCCATGTTCATCATTTAATTTGATAATAGCAACTGTTAACATGCATTGATACCAGGTGCCAGATACCCTCCCAGTCTCTTTACAAGTGTTGCTCACTTCATAAATTAAAAACCCATAATAACGTTATTAAGGGGCTATTATTAAATGCCCATATCCATAGAGTGGAAATCTCTGGTTCAAGGAGATGATGCAACCTGCCGAAGCTCACAAAGTTGGTGCGTTTTCAGAGCCATGTTGGAACAGAGAACGAATTCCAGAGCATAATGGCAAAGATCTCTCCTTCAGAGTGAGATATTTTCATTTTGAAACCCAGTTCTACTCTTTAGTTGTGTGATTCTGGTAAGTTCCTAAGCCTCTCCAAGTTTCAGTTTTCCCATCTATAAAAGAGAAATAATAACAGGGCCTCCTCGAGTGGCAGCCGTGAGAATTAAAGGGGATGATGACCTACCACAAGTGGTTGGCATGACTATACATAGTAAGGCTCCAATAATTGTTATCTATTATCAGACAGAGACCACATTCTCAGTTGCCACACCATACAGAGCCTCCCTTCCCTTGGCTTCTAGTCCCAGTGTTGTCTCTGGATTGGCCTTTTCTCTATTCCTTGGCTTCTGAGGATATCAGGTTATCCTAGGACCTTGCTACTGTCCTTCTCCCATCCATCCTCTCTGGCAGCTTCACCTGTTGTGCAAAAGTTCTCAGAACTCCTCATGCACATAATTCCTTGTGGTTTCCACCTGTCTCTAGGAACCAAAAACCAAGGCTCTGCCATGGAATCTGCCACCTTGAACCTAACAGCAAAAATACAGAAAAGTTCTTTTTTTCCGTGATGAAATGATAAGTTGTTACCAAAAGATGAAGTCTTTAATCAGCAAATCACAATTGTGAGAAGGCTGAGTCCTTTTGGATACCCCGTAGATGCCTTTATATAAAATCATCAACACCGCATTGACTATTTTACAATTACAATTGAATCTTTATGAGGTTTGAATACCAAATGAAACTCTGAAGGTGCTACTCATATGGCTATTTCTAGATTTATGAAATGAAGTTGCAACAAGATAACATCAGGCTCTTTTGACTTCTCTGGCTCATCTTTTCTTTCTAGAAGTTCTTTCATGTGAGAAATTTTTAAACCATCATGTGGGAAACATGTTTGAATGAATGAAACACTAAAAGGTGACCCTTTGGTCTTCTTTGGAGGATGGAGCAGTCTCTTCTGTATCTTCACAAACAGGAGATGCATTTCAACACAGGCCCTGTAGTGAATGTCCCTCCTTGAGAAAGACTGGCTTGGAAATCACTTCCCCTTTGCTCACTTCACTTTTGTGTGACCAGTGAGTACTACCACCACTAACTCAACTTTTCTCCCCTTCTCATTTGCTCCCTCCAAGAAAATCATCCTTTCATGCTGTATTTCAGCTTTCTTAAATTGGGCCTCCAGTCCTCTGACCAAGGACCACTTGCTCCTTCTCATTCCTCCACCTCCACCTCTTGCTCACAGAGTTCCTGGGGTTTATGTCCCACATATGGGAATTAAGTAATAGGGATAGATCACTGAAACCCCATGGATCATACCTTTTCTATTTACTTCTCACCAGAAAATAGTCTGGTCAGGCTGATCGTAAATTGATTCAGTTACCAGTCTAAAAGGTTTCTGGAATCTCTTTTCTCACAGGAGAACCTTAATAGGGGCAACTCCCCCCAGGGACCTCAACTCATCAGCACAAGATACAGTCACCTGAAAAAGCCATAAGAAAGTACCAAGGCGAGTTCATGGAGATCATGTTGAGACCAAGGTCCGTAGTCCGTACTGTACATCAAACTCATAAAACACACAGACTTTTAATACTTTAAAATTAAGAATAGAAAAGGACAAAGAGGAAGATGATATAGTAAAAATAGCAGGCTATCTGGACTTAGATAGATATGATTTGGGTTCTTGACTCTCTCCCTTCTATGTTCCCTTAGGTGAGCTTCTTTATCTCTCCAAAGCCTAAACATTCTCAGGTAATGGGGATAATAATATCTGAAATAAATAGAACAGATGTTACTGCTAGAACTACTAATCACTTCTAATTTCTTCTAGAACTATAAGTCATATATGTAAAAACAACTCGTGGAGTGTTTGGTACTTAGTAGGTACTTAATTCATTAGAGTGATTATCACTATGAGAGTCTGTGAGACTCAAAGAAAGAAAAAAAATTCAGGACAATTTCCCCCAGGAAGTTGGAAAACTTACTTTGTTTTCTGAAAACCCAATGTGGGGGGCAACCACAATTACATAGGGATAAGCCTCAATTTATTGATAGATTTAATTTGTAACAAAAAGAATGTTTTCTGTTTCTCAGAAATCTCCGAGGGAACTCTTGTATACACTTGTGATACATGTACTGAAGAAACACACATGTATGGCCTTAAATACTGATTTTCAAAATTATTCAGACATGATTCCTCCTCTAAGCTTTTCAAGAAATGTAACATTTGGGGCAAGTCTATTTTATCCAGGGAGTACAAAAACAGTACCTAGAATGTTTCTAGGAACCACGCACACACACATACACACACACACACACACACACACACAAGATCTGGAAAAATTATTGGCTCTAAAATACTAAACTGAAGTTACAAAATAGAGACTTATAAATACTTAACTACACATCTAAAAAAGGGTGAAACATATACAAAATGAAGGTAATTCAATGTATTTCCATAATGGATTTGAGTTAACTTAGTTAAAAGGTATAGGTATGATAGGTGAATAAAAGAATGCCAACTGTTACTTGTAGCCTTGTCTAGGTCTTCTTGTAAGCATCAAATTTAGTTCTGAGTTTCTTGTGTGACAAATCCAAATGAGAAACATGGTTATTTCTTAGTCTCTTTTCTTTTAACAAAAGAAACAACACTAGTTAATCATAAGAGACAGTTTTTAAAGTAGTAAAAGCAAAAATGAATTTACAGAGATCTTTATGCAAAGAATATTGAAATACATAACAAAAAGTGCCAAGGTATTTTGCATGCCACCTCTTTTATGTTGACTCGGTAAAATCTAGAGCACTACATTATAGCCTAGCATGATGAAGACAATGTAACAAACAGGTGTTGTAATGTGAGTGGGATAGGTAAGCCTCTGGTCATATAATTTGATAAAAATAGAGAGCATGGAAGATTTAGGAAACTGAGTAGACAATTACTCTTAAATATCAATGCTTGCTCTTCTACTCTTCTCAAAGATATTATATAAGGAACAATTTGAGCTTAAGGTCCCTGACTGGTGACTAAAACACAAGCATTATGCATTCTTAATTGACAAACCATGAGCTAAACAGTACAGGTAGGCAAGTGACAGAGGTATTACTGCCTGAACATGAAACAAGTCCATTTGTATATTGGTTCAATGGAGAATAACCTTCTACATGACAGGCAGCAGAAATAACTGTAGAGTAAGACAAAGTTTTTCAGGAAGAAACTCTGGATTTGCCTAAGTGCTCAAATGAGATGAAAAGTAAATCAATAGGGGCACCTGGGTGGCTCAGTTAGTTAGGCATCTGCCTTCAGCTCAGGTCATGATCCCAGGGTCCTAGGATCAAGCCCCACATTAGCTCCCGCTAAGTGAGGAGCCTGCTTATCCCTCTCCCCCTCGCTCATTATTTCTGTCACTATCTCTCTCTCTCTCTCTCTCTCAAATAAATACATAAAATCTTTTTAAAAATTAATATAATAAAAAATCAGTAACATGAAAACAGATGCCCCTCTGAATTTCCTCCTCTCCATCCACCTCCACATTCTCCTTTAATTAAATCCAACTTCCTCCAAGCACTAGCACTCAAGATAATTATTAAATAGGCAAAATTAGTATTTCTATTTTGTTTGATTAATTAAAATGATTGCCCATCCACAGGCAGCAGAGTCTCCAAATTTAATTCCATTATTACTCCTCACAGCCAAACCCAGGACCTCCCACTGGGATTTGATAGATTAAAGACTTTATAGTATAATATAAAAAACAATTGTGAAAAATGCATATCTATTAAAACTGTTTCCATTATCTTTAAACTCAAGTATATTTTGTGGTTTTTCAAAAGAAAAAGATGATTCCACAGTAGTTTTTTTGCTTTGCTTTTGCTTTATAATTTCAAAAGCACAGATTTTATCTATCATAGGAATTAAACAGGCATGTGTGGGTTGATCTAGGAAGCGAATTATATTTCGTAGCATTGTCACTTTTGGAAAATGAAGTGAATTGCAGTCCACTGGTACTTTATTCATTTATAACTTTACTTGCCCATTTATTAAGGAAACAATTACACGTATCTATTATACGTTTCAGACACTGGGCTGGGCACTAGGATACAGAAGCTCCTCCACCCCCAAGATAACTGTTAAGGAACTCATTGTAGTTGGTTGGTAGTAACATTTAATAATAAAAATTATTAAAAAATAATTATTCAAAGTATGTTCAAAACACCATGGAAACAGACAAGAAGAAATGGTTTATCTTTCCTACATAGAATTGGGTAAATTCTCCCAAAGTTCCAGTTGAAATGGGCCACCAAGAATCAAGTGGGACTTTCCAAGCAAAGGGAATTCCTGGAGAATGGAAATCCATGAGCAAAAATTCTGAAGTGTGAACAATGAGGAGTCCTTGTGCAGGAAGAAGAAACTAAAAAGTAAGGGCTTTGAAAAGCTTCTAGTCACTATACTAAAGAGTTTAGAGTTAATGTTGTGAGTTATTGGGACCCTGGGATCCATCATCAAAGGTTTCAGAACAAGGGATTGACACAATTAGATCTGTCCTTTTTATAAATTGTAGCAATGCCACAGTCCAGTGTAGATGCTGCTTAAAAGCTCACATGTACACAATAACTTCTGAAAACTGAACATTCCTTGAATCAGAACAATCCCCCCACTTTCAAATGTGCTTTGCCTTAGCCACTAAAGCCATCATAATCTTATAAAATTTGAGCTCAAGTAGCAAAGACAGGCGGGTCACCATTTCAAGACTCAATCTGAGCCTTGAACTCTTCACATGAAGAGCATTAACTTCATGGCAAAGTTGACTATTTACAATTTTATTTTTTAATGCTCTTCTCCAGCTGGGAGAAATGTTAATCCTCTGGCCACTGATTTAAGAGTAAAACAAGCACCTTCGGATTTTAAATCCCGTATGCTTTTCTTCTCAGGAACATGTGACCATTATAGAATACACGCCTCAGGTTCTTGTTATAGTCAACCTCCTCCATACCCACGTGTGAATAATTGAGGGGCTGTGCCTTCCACTGGCTCTATCCACCTTCTCCATATGGTTTTTCCAAAGCACTTACCTTTACCAAAAATTGACACGTGGCAGAAAGAAGGGATCAGTATTATATAAGCTCAACTCATCAGGAAAGAACACTTCACGACTAGCTGAAAAATACCACGGGGAAATAACTACAGGTAGCTAGGTGACCCCACAGCTCTGCAAACCCTAAAAACAGAAACAAAAGGCCTGGTCTGGATTTTGCAGCAGTTCTGCCTGCTTTTAGCCCTATGAAGCCAACCCGGGCATTAATAAGCCAAAAAGAAAACATACTTGAATGGGCCAGAAAGTTACAACAAAACTACTAAGGCACTATTGGTAAACATCAAGTAGGCTTTGGCCAAGACAGCAAAGTAATCAGACTCAAACCACTTATTACCACCTGTTGCACATTCCTTCCCCTTCCTGCCCTTCCCTTACCCCCCCACCCTCCATCCTAGAGAGTTTAGGAGCACACAGTAAATAAAGCTCTGACCAGTAAAAATTCTCAGGGCTTTGGCCATTGCCATACCAAGCAAAATCAGAAAGCAACCCACTGGAGATTAAGCCCAGAATGCTTTTCTCTTTTACACTTAAACCTACACTCTTGTCTAGAAGGGTACAGTGCTATTTGTTTTTTGTTGTTGTTGTTGTTGTTGTTTTGTTTTGTTTTCCTCGAGAACTTAGTTTTTCCTCACTTACTATCAGGTTGTGTTTTCAAATGGTTCAAATTCACCAGCAGAAACAGCACAAAAGAACATTCTTACTCAGAAACCATCCACCTCTCAATTCCAAATCCCTGCGATTAGGTAATAAAACAAAATAATACAGTTGGAAGCCAAAGACAGACTGAGTTTCAACAGCTTTTCAGATGTAGAAAAAAATTACAGGTTCTCCTTCCTTTTTCTCACACTAGTTGTGTATTCCTTACACATACCTCAAACTAAATTCCAAATCTAAAAAACTCATCGTTTATCACTTATTCCTACTTAAAGGTCTTCCACCAAGTACATACCTCCTTGGAGTGGAAGGGGAATGCTATTTATTTTAAAGTTTTGCCAATATCTCAGTCCTCCAGGATGTCTACAGTGATTCTCTGACAACACAGTAATGGATCTAAAGAACAGATTCCTTGACTCGCTACCTGAAGGTCAGGCACTCCAGAAATACAAGAAGGGGAATTGTATTGTTGGGCTCCCTTAGAAATTGAAATGTCCCCCCAGAGAAGAGGAAGTATTAAGAAATATAAAAGGGAGAGCGAGATCTTAGCAAGTCTGATGTGGCTTTATACTTGTCTTCTGGTTTTTTCTAATCTATTAATTCTCTGTGTTTTATGATGCCCAGCTTAATACCAACATCCATTCTTGCCCTTAAGGGTTGGCTTTGAGTTCTAATTAGAATCAGGGGACAGACTGTGCTTAATCGGTCTGTCCATCTTCTTCTCAATAATTGCGTAAATCTCTTAACTGTACTGTAAACATCCCCAGACTTCAATTAATTTGCCTTCCTTAGTAGACACAGTAACACACATTGTTTTACTTACGCGTAAGCAAGCCCCTTACTACTTTTATATCCCAAATACCCAATATGATTTATGCATTTCCTCTTTTTAGAAAGAGATGAAGTGATGATGTCTTGCCAAGGTTTTTTGTTTTGTTTTGTTTTGTTTTTTAAAAGAGAGAGTAACAAAAACTATGATGGAAACACAAATAGTTTGGAGATTATCTTTTATTTCAAATGAATTAAACAGACACAGACTACACAGGGAGTCCGGGCTCCCTAGTACCAGTGGATACCGAAAACCTAATAGCTGCAAGAAATCTTACTCTTAGAGTAGTATCTCCCCTTCTATTTGAGGACTTAGAAAAGAAACACAGTCCAGACTATTTCTTTTAAGGACAACAAATTACCTATTCATACCCAGGAGAGGATGGATAACGCCTTCAAAAAGTCACTCCTTAAAAAAATCTAAACAAGATCTTCTGGGTGGCTCGAAATTCACCAGATTCCCAATCATTTTGCGCTTGCGGTGAAAGAATTCGTCCTTGGTACCTACCTCTGCGTGCCTGCTGTCTAGGGGAATCCTCCAAGGCAGTAGCGGCCACAGACAGAGAAGGGGGGTGCGGGGGGGAGGGATGGATGGGAGGTGAGATGACCTGCACACTTTCTATTAATCCATCTACGTTTCGGGCCAGAAGCACGAACTACCGCCCCCGGCCGGGCCCGGGACGCCGGGTGCTCCTCGCAGCTGTGCCGCAGCCCCCGCGCCCCCCGCGCGCCCCCCGCGCGCCCCCCGCGCCCCGCGCCCTCACCTACCCGGGCCCGGGCACACGGGCGCTCCACGGACGCGGGCCGGCGGCTGCTCCGAGCGCAGAGGCTCCCAGGACGAGCCGAGGGAAAAGGAAAAGCAAAGGCGGGGGCAGGGCCGGCCGCTGTACTTCCCGCAACAAGGGGAAGTGTCGCGCCCCGTGCCCCCGGGCGCTCCGCAGCTGTGGCTCGGGGGGAGCGGGGCGGGGGCGGCCGCGGGGCTTTCCCCGCCGCCCTGCGCGCCGCGATCCCCCCGGGGCCTCGGAGACCCTCGGCGCCCCGCCCGCTGCCCCCGGAGCGCGGCCGAGTTGCCACACGCGCTTGAGAAATCCTAGCAGTTGCGCAAAGAGCCGCAGAAGTTAGAGAGAGGGATTGTGCGAACGTGCGAGTGCGAGTGCGCAGCGCAGGAGGCTGGAGCCACTGAGCGGGGCCGACCGCAGGCGCAGCCCGGGTTCAGGTTTCATCTGGCAACTGGCAGCTCCCGAGGACTCGAGCCGCGCTGCTGGGGAGGCGGGAGGAGCCCGCGAGCCGCCGCCGGGGTTCCTCGGAGCCTGGGCCGCAGCTGACATCCCTGGTTCCTTACTCGGGAGCCCCGACCCGGGGCTGTGGGCGCCGAGCAGGAGGGAAAGCCTGCACTTCTCCGGCCCACCCGCCCGCACAGGTTGCACTCGCTTCCCCCGGCTCCCTCTGAAAAATCTCGTTTCCCCCATCAGAATTCCCTGGCTCATTAAACCCGCACCCCTAGAGGCGCTTATTTGGATGGATGCCCTCAGCTCCTTAGAGAAATGCAAAGCACACGCACTCCCTTATCACGAGCTTGGAGAGCTCTCAGGATCGCCCGGGACGGAAGAAGGGACAGAGTGGTCACATCTTGGCTGATGCAACCCCCTCTCTTCCCGCCACCACCAAAACCGCCTGTTCCGAATCCAGATCCTACGATCTCAGTCACCTGGAAAGCCAACTAACTCCGTTATTTCAAAGAGCTTTAAGAACATCTCTGCTTTAGATCGCTTTAAAACCATCACTGGATTTCTTTTTTTTTTTTAATTTTTATTTATTTATGATAGTCACACACACAGAGAGAGAGGCAGAGACACAGGCAGAGGGAGAAGCAGGCTCCATGCAGGGAGCCCGACGTGGGATTCGATCCCAGGTCTCCAGGATCGCGCCCTGGGCCAAAGGCAGGCGCCAAACCGCTGCGCCACCCAGGGATCCCCATCACTGGATTTCTTTAAGACGCAATATGAGTGTTCTCATTAGGAATCTCCAGTGATATGGAAGAGGAGCACACGTGCAAATTTAGAAACAGCAAAAATAAAAACCCATGTAGACACTTCTTTTTTCCTCTTTTATCTTCTTTCTTGGAGTCTTTCTTCCTGGTCATCCGCACCATCCCAACCCGATGCCCCGCTACAAAGCTGATTTTCTGGCTGAGGAATTCTCAGCCCTTTAATGAATCGAATTAACTTCTGCAGGGGGAACCATCTCTCCTTTGGCATTTCCTTTTTAAAAAGGGGGGGGGGGTTGGAGGGGACGCTGAGTGGCTCAGTGGTTGAGAGTCTGCCTTTGGCTTGGGCCTTGATGCCGGGGTTCCAGGGATCAAGTCCCGAGTTGGGTTCCCATGGGGAGCCTGCTCCTCCCTCTGCCTACGTGCCTACCTCTCTGTCCCTCATGAGTAAAATAATTCAATCCTTAAAACTAAACAAATACAATAAAAATGTGTGTGGAATCCCTAACCAGAAGCTTATTTATTTAGTTTATTTTCTAATTGGTAGGACTAAATGACCTTTATCAACCCACATGGCTTTATGTGTTCCAGCTCCACCCTGGCAGGTAAATGCCAACGGGCAGTTTTAAATGAAAGCCAGAAAACAATGAAATTAACCAAAACGAAATCTGCACACATTCGATGCACTCAAAAGCCTCAGGAAGACAAGTGTCAATAAGTATGATTCAAGATGGTGACATTTAAAAAAGGCAAGGAAACGATCACATCAGTAACCTATTTCAGGATCTAACAATTATTACCCCAAGCAATTTAGACTCAAGACAATACGAAATTAAACTCAGGGTGGTTACTGGGTAGTCCCTGATCCAAAGGTTAAGAGATGCCTCTGGACACAGCCTTGTAACCAGACCTTGCCCTTCACATCTCCTGATTTCTGTCCTTACGCTTTCCATTTGATATAGCTTCATTGACATGCGTGATGTATGTGATTGTCTTAAGCTGGACAATACAACTGAAAGATAGGAAGATTTTTCACTTGAGGATTAAGCATGGGGGAGGTATACCTACCAAAGCCCCTGGCTTTCCCTCTCACTTCTCTGCAGAAAGACAAGGATCAACATATTCCTTTTCTAGAAGCCCCTGAGAGACATAGCAGAGATCTTTGTTACAACAGAGTATAACCCGAATTAGAAAATGCTTGGTTGTTCATTAGACTGTTATTCCTCTCTTAGTTCTGGATTAATTGGGACTGGGAGACATGCCTCATACTGCTTGTAGCAACCGTAAAGGAGAAATAAACTCTTAAACAGAGATGTGCAAGACTCTAACCAAAGGAGCATGTTGGTGTTATTGATCCAGACTCCAGGGCAAAGATGGCATCTATCATTCGATTCCCAGAGCATCTAGGGAGAACTTACCCAGGGCATTACGTAAAGCTGAATTTTAGCAGTCAACTCAATACTGAGTTAAAAGCATGCTTGAGATACACTTCACAAAACCTGCAAATGCTTCAGGAGTGCGGGCTAACTTTCCTGAAGATTCCTAAGTCATAGACACCCTCAGAAGAAAGGTTTATGAAAGTTGGTATAAAAGACAGGCAGGGTTGGAGGGACCTTAGATTTACAAGAGAGAAGTTTAGTGCTTCCAAGACTAAGGGGATTTTAGGGACCTAGAAATGCAATAGGAAGGAAAGAAAGAGGAAGAGGAGGAGAGAAAGAAGATAATAGCCTCACTACATTTGGACAAGTTTGAGTATCAGTATTGCCAGAGTCAAGGATAAAAGAGCATCCATAGACAAAGCCCCCTGGATGCTGTTTCTGTCAGGCCACTTTGATTGGAATTTAGTTAAAGGAATCTCAACCAGAATTTGTACAATCGCTTTGTCTAATGTTTCAAGCACCTAAGTCAAAGGAGACTAGTAAACACATGGGGGTGGGAAGGTAACCTAAGAGATGCAAATTTCCAGTTTGAATTTTTTTTAAAAACCACATATATGAAAAAAAATAAAAAATAAAAACCACATATATGAATTAAAAATATGTTTTTCCTGAAAGTGTTCATATTCCTTGCCAGATTCTTTGAAGACCTCAGCATAGAGTAATGTATTGTCATGTTACCCACTTGCCTGTTAATGTCAGATTCTGGGACTCTTTAGTTATGTTTTCTTTTGGGAACACATACATTCCTAAGAGGGCAAAAAACATAGTAACAAAACTGAATAGTCAACAACTGCCAAAATCCTAACATTTCCTTCAGGCTCTCACCAACAATGCAGAATTTGTGTGGGTATACTGGAACATGCCAGGATCTGATTTCAGTATTAAGATAGAGGCTGTGCTTTAAAACACATCTATTTCAAAATGCCTGGTTTAGTTTTGTTCTCTCTTTGTATTTCCTGGAAGAAGTTCCCTTTTGAGAACACCAGCTTTTGTCTTAACTAAGTAAGGAGGGGATATGATTTGAGGGAGTTTCATGCCTACTATTCCCAAAACCATGATTCAGGAAAAGGGGACATATTACTACTATTAAAAAAAAAATCCGGGATCCCTGGGTGGCGCAGCGGTTTGGCGCCTGCCTTTGGCCCAGGGCGCGATCCTGGAGACCCGGGATCGAATCCCACGTCGGGCTCCCGGTGCATGGAGCCTGCTTCTCCCTCTGCCTGTGTCTCTGCCTCTCTCTCTCTCCCTCTGTGTGTGACTATCGTAAATAAATAAAAATTAAAAAAAAAAAAAAAAAAAATCCAGTGAAATCCTTGTAAGAAAGATAATAAAGAAGAGAAAGTATAAAAGAGAGAAGGGCTACTATGGTGTCAGTCCTTCCCGACTCTCTAATTTCATCACAGGCCTGTTGTCAGTCAAGGGCTTTTTTTTTTTTTTTTTTTTTTTTTTTAAGATTTATTTATTTATTTTAGAGAGAAAGAGAGAGAGAGAGTGACAGGGGTGCAAAGGGAGAGTATCTTCAAGCAATCCCTGCTGAGTACGGAGCTGGTGTAGGGCATGGGGCTCCAACCCATGACCTGTGAGGTCATGAAACCATTACTTGAGCCTAAACCAAGAGGCCAACACATAACTGACTGAGCCACCGAGGCGCCCTAGTCAAGGACTTGAAAAATGAAGCATGTTATGTGCCTGTTGAGATTCTGGGGAAGCATAGTATCAACCATCACTATACTCTTATTGAATTAGCATATTTTGGTGGTAGCCTGTGTCACACTCCATCGCCCCCTAGACTCCTGAATTAAATCATACCCCCCCTCAAAAAAACCCCAAAACCAAAAACCTATGATTAAATTTATTTTCAAGATAGTGTTTGTTGTTTTTTTTTTGCTTAATTACAAAATTAATATATGTTAACTCGTGAAAATATTAACTACAAAGAAGCATAAAAAGAAGAAATTAAAAATTGCCATGATATCACCATTCAGGGATAAGTATTATTAACTTTTTTAATATGTCTAAGTGACTCTTCACCTCTTTGTGCATAACTACCTTATATAATAGTTTGAATCATATTACCAACAAAAGTAAGGCTTTTTTTGCCTGGGCCCCAAATTCATGAGCCTATACTCATGAGTGAGTAGAGAAAGGAGAGAGGGTGTGGTGAGCTGACATGTGAATGACAGGAAAAGATAGGCTACCTTAAAGAAATTGTGAGTCAGCAAGCACAGGGAAACTCTAGAATAGTGAGAGATTTAGAAATGGCCAATGAAAGTATAAAGCAGGAGATTTTTCTGGGAGCTGATGGAGGGGGTGGGATTCTGTATATCTTGGAAGGGACAGTTTAGTTCTCTAACAGAATCCAGTAAACTTCTGAGTCTCGGTCTAAACAGCATCCAAGAAAACCATTTTAATTGGAAACTGAGATTTGAATTTGGGATAATTAGCTCCCCAATATTTGGGAAATTACCAAACATAAACTTTCTAGGAAATCAATAAAAATAATGTGATTTTTGGAAGATTCTCAAAATAAACCAGGAGAATATTCCAAGAAGATAATGACCAAAGGGCAGTTCAAGATATGGGCTATTAGGAAAAACACTAATTTGAAAGAACATATGCACCCCTATGTTTATCGCAGCATTATTTACAATAGCCAAGATACAGAAGCAGCCAAGTGTCCAATGATAGATGAATGAAGAAATATGGCATATATATATACATATATATATAATGAGTATTATTCAGCCATAAAAAAGAATGAAATTTTGCCATTTGCAACAACGTGGATGGATCTAGAGAGTATAATACTAAGTGAAATAAGTCAGTCAGAGAAAGACAAATACCATATGATTTCACTCATATGTGGAATATGAGAAACAAAACAAGGCAGCCCAGGTGGCTCAGCAGTTTAGCGCTGCCTTCAGCCCAAGGCCTGATCCTGGAGACCCGGGATCGAGTCCCACGTCAGGCTCCCTGCATGGAGCCTGCTTCTCCCTCTGCCTGTGTCTCTGCCTCTCTCTCTCTCTCTCTCTCTCTCTCATGAATAAATAAATAAAACCAAAAAAAAAATAAAGAAAAGAAAAAGAAACAAAACGAATGAACAAAGGGGGGGGGGATAAGAGACAAACTAAGAAATATACTCTTAACTATAGAGAACAAACTGATGGTTACCAGAGGAGAGTTGGGGGGGAGGGGTTGCTGGGTGAAATAGGTGCTGAGGGTTAAAGAGTACACTTGTCATGATGAGCACTCATCACGTATAGAATTGTTGAATCACATATTATGTACCTGAAACTAATGTAACACTGTGTGTTAACTACACTGGAATTAAAATGAACATTTCTTAAAGATATGAGCTATTGAGCAGACAAAAAAAGACTATAAAGTTATGATCTTCTCCATTTATTTTCTTGTCTCAAATTTCTCAACTTTTTTAAAGCTTAAAAGCATTAGTAGCAAGCAAGTCTATGAGGGCTTACTTTGCAAGAGCAGAGAAGTTAGGCTGGCAATAAGGTGGTCTAAAGTGGGGTTGAGGCTGAGGAGGACAAATGTGGGGTTTCTGAATGCTGGCTTTCTCCATTCATCATAGATGCTTCAGTGGAGGACTTTCTGCCTGGCTTGCTTTATTCATGAACAGAGAGACCAGTAAAAGAAACTGGCAAGTGGCTCTAGTGGAAATCATCTCATGAAATGTAAATTGAATGCAAGCCTCAACCCAAGATACTGATGCATTTTCAAGGAAGAAGGATGCTTCTGAAAGGGATATCACATGAGTCCCTTCAAAGGTCCTCTGACTCAAACTTGGAGAAAATGGTTCCCAATTCCTCAAAAAAGGGGATTTCAAAACCAAATAAACAATGACAGATAATGTGATCACCCTTTAGGGAGACCAGTAAAATAGTTTTAAGATCAGCTTAGAAAAAGCATCTCCTGTCTCATTTGGGAGCAAGGGGTACTCAGCATCTCTACAAGCAAACTGCAGCTACAGCAGGATTAAACCTAACTAGGCCATCCACATCAACTCTGGGGCAGACTAAAGCCACTAGGTAAGAGATTGGCACAGAGATATGTGGTGGGAAGATATCAATACTTCCCAAGCAGAAGATGTAAGATGCCCATATCATATGAGGGGTAGGTAAGAGGCTCAGTGGGGATGGAGACTTCCACTGATCCTACTGGGTGGAAACTCAGAACCTAAAGACTAAAGCCTAGGCCTTAACCAGTACATAAAAGTTCATTATTAATATGAATTTTATTCATATCCCTACCTATGTCCTTTTAAACTGCTGTGTATACTACAGTACTATACAAGGAATTAGAAGTGCAGTGTAGTTAAACACAATTTTGGAAACTTTTTAAGAAAGACAATATTGGGAGAAATGAGCAAATTTGAGGAAGTAGCTAATGGCTATGTACATGGGTGGCTCCTTTACACAGGTCAAAAATATCTGACACCTCCCAAATGTAAGGACTGTGCAAAAGGCAAAGTCAATTCAGGTGTAATCTGTTCCTTCATGAAATTTATATTCAACCACTAAGAATGACTGAATTAAAAAGGTTTAGAGTAAATTTGTCCTTTTCCCTCTAAGGTAATGCAGAAATAATGCTACAATATATAAATTTTTCTCAGCTCATATCTAGCCTCTGAAAGTTGTTGGCATCATCTTCAGAGACAGACAAAAGATTTAACCCTTCATGTGGTAATGTTGTATCATTGCTTTAGACAGATGCTAGCCTTGACTTTAACCAACATGTAAAGACATTTTGACATTTTATCTTTATGCTCATTTGTTTTTTTAAATTTTTAAAATGCATTGCTTTATAGACCAGAAGACAATGAATATATTTAATGTGAAAATTGTCCAGGTACTTACCTTACCACGTGAGTTTTTTTTAGCATACCTTGCACAGAATCTCTGATTTTGAGTTGTATAAAAATAGAAAAAATACTATTTATAAATAAATGACAGAAATTTAGTGATGGTATCAAATTTTCTGAAAATCAGCTTGAAAACACTGAAATATTTTCTGGATTGAGCATTATACTGGGAAAGCCTAAGACATCAACAAAGTCTTTTCATTTTAATCTCTAGCTTTAATTGCTTATGAAGTTCTTATGAAGTGATTCAAAAGTAACTTTTTCTCCCATCTCTCCTCTCCTTTTGGAGGATCACAGTACCAATGTACATTTCATTAAGACTTTTGTAAAAATTAATATTATAAGACAAATATTTAAGAGTAAGCTACTGCCACGTGTAAAATGACTTATTAATTCTTCATGATGTCCCTCATTGTATTTTGGACACAAAGATAATTTTAATTTAAAATTTTTTAGATGAAGGATTTATGTTAACATTTCAATGGAAAGAAGATTATAGCAATATTGTTCTTTAATTTTATTAATGAAAGATGTCAACTTTAGAACTGAAATGCTTATCTAAATTAGCCTTGTCTACATGTAGTTCCTTTTAATAGATGATCATATTCCGAGAGTATTTGGCAGACAAAATGATACATTTTATTTTTACTTTTTAAGGCAAGAGAGAGTGTGAGGGGTTGGGGGGGGGGGGCAGAAGGAGAGGGAAAGAGAATCTTAAGCAGGCTCCATGCAGAGCACAGAATATGATGGGCTCAATCTCAGGATCCTGAGATCTTGACCTGAGCTAAAATCAAGAGTCAGTCACTTAACTGACTGAGCCACCCAGATGCCCCATCAAGGAAAATGATTTCTAAACATGATGTCCAATAAGACAAAAATTCTATGCTCTTAATGTGAATGCAATTAATTGATCCATGTTAGACTCATCTTGATGTTGTAATCACTACTTATGTTTCTGAAATACACAACTTTGTAATACATATATTATATGAACAAGCCCATTAATAGTAAATTTGCATCTGCTTTTTGTCAAGCTAAGATTAGTGACTTTATGATTGCATTTTTTATTTAATAGACACACAGGGATCACCTACAAAAATAGCCCTTTCCAGGGCAAAATACACTGTGCTCAAATGTAAACTAATAGTCCATGAACACACAGCTTTGTAACAACCTATGCCACCGTGACAAATTTGTATAATAACTTCTTATTAGGCTACTAATGAGCCTTAATAAGTCAACCTATAGATATTTATCAGAACTTTGTGTGGTTTTTGAGCAATCATGAGGCTTTAAAATAAAAAATAAACTATTTAGTTAAAAGGCTGCAATAAGAAGATATCTACATGGAGCAATGTTTACTAACATCATTTGTCACTCTGGAGTCCATAACATCAAGATTTACTTACTCTATAAAGAGCCTTAGTTATTCATTATATGAAGTCTCAATATTCGCAGAATCAGGGGCAAAAAAATAAATATCCAGCTTCATTCATTCTTTAACTTTATTTTGTTCCAATTACAAAAACAAATCTATAAGGTAGATATTTTTAGTATATTCTAAGAAAAACATCCTCATGTAAAGAGCAAATAGGTGTCGGATGTGTTGATATCTACAACATGGTAATTCATTCTCTTTTTTCCCAACTTCCTGCTCATATTGACTTATCAAGAAGTTGCCAAAACATGAGGTCCTACCTTTCTCCAGATTTCTAATACCAACAGCCCAATCCTGAGAGAGGAAAAGGATGAATAAAATACAGTCGTGTTGTCTGAGAATTAAAAA